>NC_090733.1:118239147-118244147 GCF_036898095.1 Palaemon carinicauda
TTTTTGTTATATCCGGATAAATTTCTATCGAATGTGCATGCAACTAGTCCCAAAACGTGCATAATTTAATTACCTATCTCGAAATATACAACATGATATAAGCGAAGGTATGCGATCTACCGAGTGCCCGTTTAAGTTTGTATTGAATGACTCAAACTTTCCAGTTCTGGCGATAGTATAACAACTATTTAGGAGACACAAATGCTAAAGGAGAATCAGTCTTATTGTCAAGTTGACTCTTATCGGATGCTTCAGAGATAAGGCTATTCTTGAAGAGATTAGAGAGATCAGCTTCACGTCACTAATTTTCGTCCTTTCCAGCAAGGTCACTCGGTGCGACCTCATTTTTTCATCGTAGGTACACAATAGGAGACATTCTCTTTTAGCATCTCTCTCTCTCTCTCTCTCTCTCTCTCTCTCTCTCTCTCTCTCTCTCTGTTTTAAAGATCATCATCATCTTATCATCATCTTCTCCTACGCCTATTGACGCAAATTGCCTCGGTTAGATTTCTCCAGTCGTCTCTAGCTTGAGCTTTTAAATCAACACTTCTTCATTCATCATTTCCTACTTCATGTTTCATAGTCCTCAGCTATGTAGGCCTGGGTCTTCCAACTGTATTAGATATTTACTAAAAAAATTATACTTTTTATACTATTAGGAGCATCTGGAATTGATTTGAGAAAACAGTCCTAGCAGGATATTCGTTTGATACTCGTGTGTGTACATGCTATTTTATATATATATATATATATATATATATATATATATATATATATATATATATATATATATATATATATATATATAGTTTATATGTTTTCTTTTACGTATGTGTTTTATTCCATGTAGTGTTAAATGGTAAATTTATCAATATCACAAGGATATTAATATTATTATTATTATTATTATTATTATTATTATTCCTATCTTGATATTACAATATCAACATGATTACGCATTTAATACCATCATCTTGAAGTGAATTGTACACTAATTGATCAATCGTTACTTATCTGGCGAAATAACAACGGAAAATATACAGTCAAATCAGCCAACTCTGAAAACATGTAAACTGATTGACGCCTTTCGAAATTGTTGACAGGTTCTGCAAGTAATGAACGAGAGAATTAGTCAAGTGTTGTGGTGGAAGTTAATGGTTGTAGCTCGGTGGAAGTGACAGAAAAGCAATAATGCAGGAGGAAGGAATTCAATAAGAGGGTTGGAAAGAAAAGGGGTGAATGCAGCTTTGATAAGAGGGTTTGAAAGAAAGGGGGTGGAAGCAGCTTTGATAAGAGGGTTGGAAAGAAAAGGAGTGACTGCAACTTTGATAAGAGGGTTGGAAAGAAAATGGGTGAATGCAGCTTTGATAAGAGGGTTGAAAAGAAAAGGGGTGAATGCAGCTTTGATAAAAGGGTTGGAAAGAAAAGGGGTGAATGCAGCTTTGATAAGAGGGTATGAAAGAAAGGGGGTGGAAGCAGCTTTGATAAGAGGGTTGGAAAGAAAAGGAGTGAATGCAACTTTGATAAGAGGGTTGGAAAGAAAAGGGGTGAATGCAGCTTTGGTAAGAGGGTTGGAAAGAAAATGGGTTAATGCAGCTTTGATAAGAGGGTTGGAAAGAAAAGGGGTGAATGCAGCTTTGATAAGAGGGTTGGAAAGAAAAGGGGTGAATGCAACTTTGATAAGAGGGTTGGAAAGAAAAGGGGTGAATGCAGCTTTGGTAAGAAAGTTGGAAAGAAAATGGGTTAATGCGGCTTTGAGAAGAAGGTTGGAAAGAAAAGGGGTGAATGCAGCTTTGATAAGAAGGTTGGAAAGAAAAGGGGTGAATGCAGCTTTGATAAGAGGGTTGGAAATAAAATGGTTGAATGCAGCTTTAGTAAGAGGGTTGGAAAGAAAATGGGTTAATGCAGCTTTGATAAGAAGGTTGGAAAGAAAAAGGGTGAATGCAGCTTTGATAAGAGGGTTGGAAAGAAAATGGGTTAATGCAGCTTTGATAAGAAGGTTGGAAAGGAAAGGGGTGAATGCAGCTTTGGTAAGAGGGTTGGAAAGAAAATGGGTTAATGCAGCTTTGATAAGAAGGTTGGAAAGAAAAGGGGTGAATGCAGCTTTGATAAGAAGGTTGGAAAGAAAAGGGGTGAATGCAGCTTTGATAAGAGGGTTGGAAAGAAAAGGGGTGAATGCAGCTTTGGTAAGAGGGTTGGAAAGAAAATGGGTTAATGCAGCTTTGATAAGAAGGTTGGAAAGAAAAAGGGTGAATGCAGTTTTGATAAGAGGGTTGGGAAGAAAATGGGTTAATTCAGCTTTGATAAGAAGGTTGGAAAGGAAAGGGGTGAATGCAGCTTTGGTAAGAGGGTTGGAAAGAAAATGGGTTAATGCAGCTTTGATAAGAAGGTTGAAAAGAAAAGGGGTGAATGCAGCTTTGATAAGAGGGTTGGAAAGAAAAGGAGTGAATGCAACTTTGATAAGAGGTTGGAAAGAAAAGGGGTGAATGCAGCTTTGGTAAGAGGGTTGGAAAGAAAAAGGGTTAATGCAGCTTTGATAAGAAGGTTGGAAAGAAAAGGGGTGAATGCAGCTTTGATAAGAAGGTTGGAAAGAAAAGGGGTTGATAAGAGGGTTGGAAAGAAAAGGGGTGAATGCAGCTTTGGTAAGAGGGTTGGAAAGAAAATGGGGTAATGCAGCTTTGATAAGAAGGTTGGAAAGAAAAAGTGTGAATGCAGCTTTGATAAGAGGGTTGGGAAGAAAATGGGTTACTTCAGCTTTGATAAGAAAGTTGGAAAGAAAAGGGGTGAATGCAGCTTTGATAAGAAGGTTGGAAAGAAAAGGGGTGAATGCAGCTTTGATAAGAGAGTTGGAAAGAAAAGGGGTGAATGCAGTTCTGATAAGAGGGTTGGAAAGAAAAAAGGGGTGAATGCAGCTCTGATAAGAGGGTTGGAAAGAAATAGTGTGAAGGCAGCTTTGATAAGAGGGTTGGAAAGAAAAGGGGTGAATGCAGCTTTGATAAGAGGGTTGGAAAGAAAAAGGGTGAATGCAGCTTTGATAAGAAGGTTGGAAATAAAAAGGACGAATGCAGCTTTAATAAGAGGATTGGTAAGAAAAGGAGTGAATACAGCTTTGATAAGAGGGTTGTAAAGGAAAGGGGTGAATGCAGCTTTGATAAGAAGGTTGGAAAGAAAAAGGACGAATGCAGCTTAAATAAGAGGATTGGAAAGCAAAGGGGTGAATGCAGCTCTGATAAGAGGGTTGGAAAGAAATAGTGTAAATGCAGCTTTGATAAGAGGGTTGGAAAGAAAAGGGGTGAATGAAGCTTTGATAAGAGGGTTGGAGAGAAAAGGGGCGAATGCAGCAGTGATAAGAGGGTTAGAGAGGAAGGAGGTAAATGCAGCTTTAATAAAAGGGTTGGAAAGGAAGGGGGTGAATGCAGCTTTGATAAGAGGTTGGAAAGGAAGGGGGTGAATGCAGCTTTGATAAGAGGTTGGAAAGGAAGGGGGTGAATTCAGCTTTGATAAGAGGTTGGAAAGGAAGGGGATGAATACAGCTTTGATAAGAGGTTGGAAAGGAATGGGGTGAATGCAGCTTTGATAAGAGGGTTGGAAAGGAAGGGGTTGAATCCAGCTTTGATAAGAGGATTGGAAAGAAAAGGGGTGAATGCAGCTTTGATAAGAGGGTTGGAAAGAAAAGGGGTGAATTCAGCTCTGAAAAGAGGGTTGGGAAGAAAAGGGGTGAATGCAGCTTTGATAAGAGGGTTGGAAAGAAAAGGGGTGAATGCAGCTTTGATAAGAGGGTTGGAAAGAAAAGGGGTGAATGCAGCTTTGATAAGAGGGTTGGGAAGAAAAGGGTGAATGCCGCTTTGATAAGAGGGTTGGAAAGAAAAGGGGTGAATGCAGCTTTGATAAGATGTTGGAAAGGAAGGGGGTGAATGCAGCTTTGATAAGAGGTTGGAAAGGAAGGGGATGAATACAGCTTTGATAAGAGGTTGGAAAGGAAGTGGGTGAATGCAGCTTTGATAAGAGGTTGGAAAGGAAGGGAATGAATACAGCTTTGATAAGAGGTTGGAAAGGAAGGGGGTGAATGCAGCTTTGATAAGAGGGTTGGAAAGGAAGGGGTTGAATCCAGCTTTGATAAGAGGATTGGAAAGAAAAGGGGTGAATGCAGCTTTGATAAGAGGGTTGGATAGAAAAGGGGTTAATGCAGCTCTGATAAGAGGGTTGGAAAGAAAAGGGCTGAATGCAGCTTTTATAAGAGGGTTGGAAAGAAAAGGGGTGAATACAGCTTTGATAAGAGAGTTGGAAAGAAAAGGGGGTAATTACAGCTTTGATAAGAGAGTTGAAAAGAAAAGGGGTGAATGCAGCTTTGATAAGAGAGTTGGAAAGAAAAGGGGTGAATACAGCTTTGATAAGAGGGTTGGAAAGAAAAGGGGGTGATTACAGCTTTGATAAGAGAGTTGAAAAGAAAAGGGGTGAATGCAGCTTTGATAAGAGGGTTGGAAAGAAAAGGGGTGAATACATCTTTGATAAGAGGATTGGAAAGAAAAGGGGTGAATACAGCTTTGATAAGAGGGTTGGAAAGAAAAGGGGTGAATACAGCTTTGATAAGAGAGTTGAAAAGAAAAGGGGTGAATACAGCTTTGATAAGAGGGTTGGAAAGAAAAGGGGGTGATTACAGCTTTGATAAGAGAGTTGAAAAGAAAAGGGGTGAATGCAGCTTTGATAAGAGAGTTGGAAAGAAAAGGGGTGAATACAGCTTTGATAAGAGGGTTGGAAAGAAAAGGGGGTGATTACAGCTTTGGTAAGAGAGTTGAAAAGAAAAGGGGTGAATGCAGCTTTGATAAGAGGGTTGGAAAGAAAAGGGGTGAATACATCTTTGATAAGAGGGTTGGAAAGAAAAGGGGTGAATACAGCTTTGATAAGAGGGTTGGAAAGAAAAGGGGTGAATACAGCTTTGATAAGAGAGTTGAAAAGAAAAGGGGTGAATACAGCTTTGATAAGAGGGTTGGAAAGAAAAG
>NC_090733.1:118256647-118264147 GCF_036898095.1 Palaemon carinicauda
TCATTGAATACCAAGAGAAGTGATGCTTTGGTTCTTGAGGAAGAAGAAAGTCCTCGAGAGGTTAGTTAGAATGGTAAAGGTGATGTACAAAAGAACAAGGACTAAAATAATAACAGCTGTTTGGGAAACAGAAATCTTTGAAGCTAGCGTTAGAGTACACCAGGGTCAGCATTAAGCACATTTTTATTTGTGCTGTCTTGGGTGTGTTGAGTGAAGAGATCAAAAATAGAGTTGTGTGAGTTGCTATATGGAGATGATTTGGTAATTACTGCTGAAAATGAGAAAGACTTACAGAGAACGGTTGTAGAGTGGCAAGATACCTTAGAGATGGGTGACTTGAGAGTAAATGTGGGTAAGACTGAAGCTATGGTGAGCTGTAAGGAAGGTAGGGACAGGATAGCCATGCATTTAAGTAGAGACTTGGTTATATATCAGAAAGAGGATGTGAGGCTTAAGTTGAGAATAGGATAAAGGCAGTTTGAGGTGAGTAGAGGGAAGTAGCAGGAGTGTTATGGGATAAGATAATGCCGATCAAGCTATAAGTCTAGATCTATAGTGCAGCAATAAGACCAGCATTAATGTATGCATCGGAAACGGCGGCTCTAAGACAAAAAGAAGCAAGCTTGAAAGAACAGAGATGAGAATGCTGAGGTGGATTATGGGAATATCACTCCTTGAAAGACTGGAAAATGATGAAATAAGAAGAATGGCAGGTGTAGTGAAGGTTACAGAGGTGATAAACTGTCACGACTGAGATGGTGTGGGCACGTGTTGAGGATGAATAATGGGGAGAGAGTGAGGAGGCTTGGGAGGAACCTGTTAGGGGGAGAAGGTCGAGATGGAGACAGAGAATTGGATGGCGATAAGGTGAAGGATGATATGGAGAGAAGAGGTTTGGTGGAAGGGGATGCTTTTGATGGAAGGCATTGGAGAGTGTGTATCAGGCAACCGATCCCTTAATGTAGGGATAACGGTGGGAAAGAAGTAGATGCCTCCTCTTGAAAAAAGATGAGAAAAGTAGAAATAGTAGTAGTATCGAAAGAATATTTTTTTTTAATGGTTTCTGGTGAGGCACAATATGAGAGAAATTGAGATAATTCAATGCTTAAACACATTGCTGTAAGAGTTGATGTTAATTATAAAAAGCAGCAAAAGCTGGGGAAAGTTTCCCATGTGATTGTGGTAGACACTTGAAAGACGCGAGTAATTCAATAGAAAAAGGATAAAGGGATTCATTGCTTATCATTCCCATTTCTATACTCGCATTAATTACTAAATATATTGTGATAGTTAACCAGGGTAAAGGAGAAATTTTTTTTTTCATAGCCTTCCTCAGCTAAGCAGAAAATATACCTGAAATATTCTAGGAGTTTCGAGATTTTCCAATAATGAAAAATAAGAATCGTTTTCAAAAGAGTAGGCTATGAAATACATTTTTGGCTTTGAATAGAGGGGATCATTTCTTTTTCTAAAAGATTACATACATATGGATACAGAATACAAAATAGTTCATAGAATTTGAGAAGAAAGGTAAATATTTTGAGGTTTTATTACCTCTGCCAGCGAAGTTGGGAGGTGGTTATGTTTTCGCCCTTGTTTGTCTGTTTGTCTTTCCTGGATACAATTTCAATCATAGAGTAGCGAAACTTTCAGGGATTACTTGTTATGTTGAGACGTGGACGTGATGCAATTTTGAAAGTCCTAGGTCCAAGGTCAAGGTCAAGCAAAAGGTCGACCGAATTAGCCCTAACCTTAACCCCAAGTTTGCACATGGTTGTCACACAGACTTGAAATATGCCTTGCTATGGTCTAAATACTCTAAATTGATTCTAGGAAAGGCAGGCTGGTTTCGAGAAATAAGCAGCCGTGGCGTAGGTCTGCACTCTCAGAGTGCTTTTCTAGTTTGTTTATTTAGTATAGAACGTAAGTATATTAATCCTTGATATTTTCTGATAAGCGACTTATAATTCGATATTTCAGGTAAATCCCCCCTCCCCCTCCCCCTGGTCCAGCATGGCAGAATCCAACGTCACCCGGGAGAACCAGACGGAGGAGCTGACGGACAAGGATGTTGTGAAGCCCGTTATAGTCCAGCCCAGGACACAAGCAGAATCAACAGGCGCGTTTAAGGTCTACCCGAGAAGATGGGCCGTACTTTTCACAGTTACTTGCCTCAACATATCGAATGCAGCGGTAAACAGGCGTATTCTCAATCATTTGACCTAATCTCAATCATTTAGAATATTTTCAATCATTTGACGTATCTCAATCATTTGATGTATTCTCAATCATTTAGAATATTTTCAATCATATGACGTATTCTCAATCATTTGGCATATTCCAATCTCCTCTGGCGTATTCTTAACAACGTGAAGCATTCTCTGTACCATTCTTGGCATTCCAAACTACCTTAATGAGTCATTTAAGTTCATGTGTATAGAATAGGTTCAAGGAGTGGCCGTGATAATTCTATCAAAATTTCATAGCTACCTTAAGTTATTCTATTCATTCTTTTTGCTTCATGTAATTTGCTTCAAAATTTTATTTAATTTTTGGCACTATTCAAAACTATTTATAAGATCTTTTAAAAGTGTCTCTTTAATTGAACATAACTTGAAACCAGAAGTATAAAGCATTTGTAAAGAACATATTCTATGAATATCACAAAGTAAATTTTATTTTTATTTTTTAACAATAAGAGTTAGTTCCCTCAACAAAATATCTTACATTTAGCAAAATATCTAAAATATGCTGATAATGAGACTTTTTCTTTCAATTTCACGGCCATCAGATAATTTTTCTTTTAGAATATCGTACATTGAGCCAAAATTACCATGCGGTAAATCAGTTTCACCTTTTCACAGAAAGCTAATACATCCATACACTCTAAAGTGTGTCTAATGTTACACAATTAAACCCATTTAAATATTTGCAATTTCTCTTTTTTTTCAGATTTGGATTTGCATCTCCCCCGTAGCCACCCGAGTGGCGGAATATTACGAGAAAGACTTGGCGGATATCAATTGGTTCAGTCTCGTTTTCCTCTTCGTCTCTATACCGTTCTGCTTCATCTCTACTTTTAGTGTTAATCGCCTCGGGCTCAAGCCAGCTGTGAGTTTCTTGCGGCATTTGCCAACACACACGCACACACACACACACACACACACACACACACATATATATATATATATATATATATATATATATATATGTATATATATATATATATATATATATATATGTGTGTGTGTGTGTGTGTGTGTGTGTGGCTGTGTGTGTATACATATACGCCTATGTTATTTATATGTATATATATATATATATATATATATAATATATATATATATGTATGTATATGTATGTTTGTAATAATATGTATATATAATCTTGATCTTCTTACTGTTGCAGTTACTGTATATATTACATGAATTCTCTAAGTTAGCTTTTTATAACTTCATAATTAATATCAAGACACAAAAGACTTCTTATCATTTAATTAATCCGATTATTATAAAGAGTATTGGTTAATGGCCCACTTCATTAGTGTATTCATAACTAGATTCTTATCATTGATCCACACTTGAGCTCGTGAATACACCAAATTCTATTCCTCAGTCAATTAATTGATTAATTAATAGGTATTTTTACACTTTTCATAATTACAGATTCATATAGGAGCTGCCCTCAACTGCATTGGGGCAATCGTCAGGGCCTTGGGAACTTCAGGAATATTTTCCGACCTCAACACTCAGTTTGCAGTGAGTTTAACGGGTCAGGTAAGTTCTTTGCCAATCTTCTTCTTCTCAAACTTATTAGAATATTTATCACTTTGTTCAAGTTTTTAATCAATGCGTTGGTTATCTGATATGTTGAATGCCTGGGGATGTATACGATAAAATGGCTGTGAAGGTCCTGGAGAGAGTAGGGTTTATGCAGTATACTGTATTATTATTATTATTATTATTATTATTATTATTATTATTATTATTATTATTATTATTATTATTTGCTAAGCTACAATCCTAGTTGGAGAAGCAGGATGCTATAAGCTAAGGGGCCCCAACAGGGAAAATACCCCAGTAAGTAAATGAAACAAGGAAAAAATAAAACATTCTAAGAACAGTAACATTAAAATAAATATGTTCTATATAAACTATAAAAACTTAACAAAACAAGAGGAAGAGAAATAAGATAAAATAATGTGCCCGAGTGTACCCTCAAGCAAAAGAACTCTACCCCCAAGACAGTGGAAGAACCAGAAAAGCAGTCCTTAATGCAATTTATGTGAATTCGCGGTTTATTCTAACTTTTGATGAATAGTTTATAATGTGACGTTAAAACAAAATTTGTTACTCAAACCTTCGAATATTTAACATTGTTCACTTTTTTTTTTTTATCAATTAGTTGATTATCTGATAAATTCGAGGAGTATTCTAACTTTTGATGATTAGTTCGAAATGTGACGAATTATTTTGTTTTGGAATGATAAGGAAGAAATGAGCAAGATTTTAATGAAAATTATTGACCAAAATTGTAGGAAAAATTAATTTTTTCAAAGTATTAAGTGTACTTTCAAGTAAATTTTCCTTAATATTTCACCTTGAAGAGCACGGACAACACATTATTATTATTATTATTATTATTATTATTATTATTATTATTATTATTATTATTATTATTACTAGCAAAACTACAACCCTAGCTGCAAAATCAAGATGTTGTACGCCCAAGGGTCCAAAAGGCAAAATAGCCAAGTGAGGAAAGGAAATAAAGAAACAAATAGAATAGTTATTTATTCATTATTCATTATTTATTTCCCCCCCTCTATTATCTGTTCATCTTCCTTTTTAGGTCATCGCTGCCATGGCCCAGTCATTCCTGCTCTTCATTCCGACGAAAGTGTCTCAGCTGTGGTTTCCCGACAACGCTAGGGCCGTGTCCACTACAATTCTCTCTCTCTGTGAGTGAAATCAGCCTTTGGTTACTTTTTATCGGTAATTTGTTATTGAATAGGGTTCAAATTTTGGTATTTTTATCTGATATACACTGTTAAAAATTTGCATTAAAAGAACGGTAAATGCCTGGCAATATTTATTCCAGGACTTTTACCGTTTTAAAAACGGATATATTGACGTAAAGGAGCGATATTACGGTCACCAACCCGTAAAAGATTATGACAAAATATGGTAAAATTACGGTCGCCCGTATTTTACTATAATACTGCTGAGAACATTAAATTTTTAGGGAGAATTTACCATTAAATTTACTGTTTATTTAACAGTGTAGTATCGCTAGCGTGCGTTGAGGTAACTCCATTACTGTATTTTATTTAAGTGAGGGTGTGTTAGTAACACTCAGTTTTTTTTTATCTGCATCCCACAACATTATCATAATTATTTCTGATCAGGTTTGTTAATTTGTTCGTATATCGAGTTGATTAGATATGTGTGTTACACCATTTGTATTAGATTATAAATATACCATTGAAGTTTTTGAAACTCGTTAATACCCAAGGGTCATCCTAACTTGGTTTATAATTAAGACTACACTGTTAAAAAAAAACTTAATTTTTACCGGATATTCTCCGTAAATATATACTGTTCTCGACAGTTTTTCAGTAAAATATAGGCGACTATAATTTCACCTTACTTTGTTATTGTCTTTTACGGATTGGTGACCGTAATATCGATCCTTTACGTCAACATATCCATTTTTAAAACGGGGGAAAAAAAATCCTGGAATAAATGTTGCCACACTTTTACCGTTTTTTCATACAAATTTTTAACAGTGTACCTCGTTACAGAACGAACATATCTTGAATGTTCTTCATACCAACCTCTGACAGAATACGAAATTTTCTCCTCTCCGCAGTATTTCCTCGAACCTTTATTTTGCAGTGATCAATCTTATCTCGGATAGTCATGCCCGTCTAAGTCTAGAAAAATGACTCCAACGTTTCTTATCTGGGCCTTGAATCTGAGTTAAGTATGCGTGACTCAGCATTCGTGAAAATTTTATTCAAATGTTGTCAAGAGAACGAAACTTTGTAATGATTATGTAATTTTTATCTGATAAACATAATTTGAGGAGTTTTTGATGGCCTTTGTGTCAATAGGTGTAGGAGGAGATGATAATGATGATGAACATTATTTAGAGGAAAGATATATTTCTTAAGAAAATCCTTTGAAGGAACTGGAGAGAATTTAGTAATCCTTTTTATCCTTCGTAGCATTGTTTTAGACTCATAGTATCCTTAACCTGGAATACTAATGGATGAAACACCTGGAATTAGACTGTAAGCATGGGCTAGCCTTTAAATTGGACTGTTAGCCTAATGGTGTAACTTGAAATCAAGTAAAACTGGGGCAACTTGAACTTGGTCTATTTCTTGGGTACAGTACATAGAGCATTGTATTTCTCGGATAACCTGAAATTAGGTGATAGCTTTGGCAACTTGAAATTATATTGTAGAGAAACAGATTGAATTATTGTCTGGACAAGCTTGATATGTTCTAATTAGGTTAACTTAGAATTAGATTGATACCGACGTAATGGAAAATTATGTTACATAAGCATGGCCTTAGACTGTATCAATTTTCAAGTCATAGGACTGAGAAGATGGTGATGGATGCATACGTTGTTTTTTTTTTCATTTGTTTTTAAGAAACTAAAATATTTTTTTCTGTAAATTGATAGCTAAAAATTAAGAAAATCATTGCTAAACTAGAATGATTTTCTGCTTTAAAAAAAGCATTGGATACTCGTGAAGTTTTTTTTTTTTTAAATAAAAAACAAAACAAAGAATAAGTTTATATTTTATGGAATTAGACGTGTAGAAATAAAAACAAGATAGCTAATAAATACGACCCAACTTCATTAATTAATGGACTTTTATTAAATCAACATATAATTTACCAAATATTTAATTAACAAGTTAATCAGAGTACAACGGGTGGATATTGTTAAGCATTTCATCAGTGATAAGCACTGATAAAATATTATAAACAGTAAAGATTTTTTGCTCCTTGAAATTTTCAAAACCTTGGGGACCAGATAATTTAAGATCTGTTACTCTTGTTTCAATTACGTTACATAATTCTAATAATCATATAGTGTTATGATATAAAGACGAATGTACAGTTGGGCACATGTATTCTTGGCATACCTCGCTCTGATGAATTGCACCCTTTCACACCGTTACTGAACGGCGATTAACCAAACAAATAGTGTTTGGAGAGATGACAGAGGTGGTGGACAGGGCTACACATAGGAACTCAAAGAGCAGTAAGTGTGTGACAGGGTGAACTTCCTCATAGCGAGGTATGCCAGGGATTCGTGTGTTCAACTGTACAAACGGATTAACATTTAGACAAAAGTCAACGTTCTATAACTTTTGAAACCATTAGATTTTATAGTCTTGTCTATGACTGGACTACGCCTTAGCCGTTGCGAATTACATCAATAAATTGTCATTAGATTCAATTTTATTAAGCGATACCA
>NC_090733.1:118269147-118271647 GCF_036898095.1 Palaemon carinicauda
TAAAAAATTCAGAAGGTTTATATAATCAAAGATTTGTTAAAAAATTCAGAAGGTTTATATAATCAAAGATTTGCTTAAAAAATCAGAAGGTTTATATAATCAAAGATTTGCTCAAGAAAAAATTCAGGTATACACAATCCAAAACTTTGTTAAAGAAAATTCAGAAGATTTATATAATCAAAGATTTGTTAGAAAAATACAGGCTTATATAATCAAAGCTTTGTTAAAGAAAATTCAGAAGGTTTATATAATCAAAGCTTTGTTAAAAGAAATCAGAATGTTTATCTAATCAAAGAAATAATAAAGATTTTTTTTTTTTTTTTAAACAGGATTTTGTAGGCTTGGCGAACGCGACGATGATCCTATGTGGTTTCGTAGGATCTGCTGTGACAGGTGTACTGGTGGACAAGACAAAGCAGTTCACTCCTATCACTAAGATCTGCTATGGAATAGCTGCTATTATGTCTGTGATTATGTTGGAGGTAATGTTTGACTTGTAAAGATAATTATTGTTTTCATAAAGGGTTTTATGAGTTACTGTTATATATTTGCATTTCACAAAGCTTATTATAATCCCTGTCTTGTGTGTTACGATCAGGATTAGGCTATTAATGGGTACCCATTTCCTTTTTTAATCTTTCATCTTTCTTTGTCTTATTTTGATGATGGGATAAAGTCAGCTGGCCAAGCTGTGTGAAAAAGTGACATATGTAGAAGAGGTAGGGAGGAAGAGAGACACTATGAACAAATTAGAAAGGTACAGGATGAAGCAAACTTACTTAAAGACTAAATGCTGCCCGGTTCAGTGCTTATGGGGACTTCAAAGCAACAGTATTTGCATTGTCTCGAAAATCATAAAGCTAGTTTAATCTACCAAAAGTTTTTGTAATTGTCTTTAATTCATCCATATAATATGCTAAAGGATTACAACTTGACCCAATTAAATTTTTTAGTAATTATGTTTTCAAAAGATTTAGATCCCATAGAGTAATCTGTATTTACAAGCATTGAACTCAGAAACTGCCAAAATTAAGTCCTCACACAATAGACATCTAGTCTCATGTAAATAAGAGGTCGTCGTACTTAAAAATTATTTTTTTTTTTCTTGATTGGTGTATGACATAATTGTCTGTGTTTATCTTTTGTTATGTTAGTGTATAATCATACTCAAACAATCCTCATATTAATTTGGTTTATAATGCAACTTTCGTTTATGATTCCATTGGCAATAATTTACGAGGTTGTGCACGATAATTTCCTTTCCCATTTTATATTCATTTATTTTTATTCTTATTTATCTTTATTTATTTATTTATTTATTTTTTGCAGATGTTCATGGTTCCTCACCAGCCAGCCGTGATAGCTACGTTCACTGGTCTCTTCGGCTTCTTTGGGATAGGAGCCTATCCGATAGGTTTGGAGTTGGCTGTTGAGGCTACCTATCCAGTGGACCAAACTATTAGTACAGCTTTTATATTCATGTCAGGTACGATGAAATAAGAAGGGCAATTTTTTTTTATAACCAAGCATCGGCTATTAAACCTCTATTTGAATTTTTAATATACCCCACACAGCTCGAGCCCTTTCATTTATCTTGTATTGTTTGGAAACACTAAATAAAGTTGCTTGACGACCTTCTGGACTGGGGTTCGAGACCCGCTCATGCTCGATAGTTTCTTTTAGTATCTGCAACATCATTATCATTGTGAGCTGAGGATAGGGGTGTGTTAAGGGAGCTTATGCCTGCTTTGTGGAGAGGGATCTTGGGTGCTAGCACGATCATATGCATATATGATCAGTCTCTAGGGCATTGTCCTGCTTACTAGGGCATTGTCACTGTCCTTTACTTCTGCCAGTCATGAGTCACCTTTAAATACACTAACTTTGATTACATTGTAAGCGCTTACTAGACTCTATCCCGCCGAAAACTCTCTACATAACCCACAAGACTAGTTTGCCAAATACACTTTAAACCGACACATTTGAAGAATTAGACGGTGTCGTCCATTTTAGTTGGCAAATCTAGACTACCAAGACAGTCTGAAAATAAGAAAGACTTCACTTTTTTCTTGGGGTTGGATATTTGAAAGTTCTAGTATCCACTGTCGAAATGCAGCTTGGCTCCAACAACTTGAAAATCCTCTTAATGATGCAATATGTTTGCCGAATGAAGTGTAGTAAATCTCTCAGATAATTTGGACATCCATTTCTGATATCTCTATGAGTAATTGCAAATTATTTGAGCTTTAACAGGCAGCTAATATAGCTCTCTTATTTCAAACATTCCTATTCTTATATGTGACACTATTTATTAATCTTAATGCTCGGTTTATTACAGTTTAGAACATTCATAAGTTATATTTTAGGTAAATTGTAAAATCATGACAGTCACAAGTTTATTAACCGGAAGTAATACCATTTAACTCTTACGCCATTATTTATTTGAGCATTGATGGACATTTCTCACAGAATTTATCAGTTATTTAGACCATATTTTCAT
>NC_090733.1:118276647-118279147 GCF_036898095.1 Palaemon carinicauda
TAAGTTAACACATATTTCCCTTGTAATAGATTATGCATGTTCTACAAATCGCACTACAAAACGATACTCATTGAATTTTTACTAGATTTAGCAAACGATAATATATGATTGCTACGCAATTTTGAGGCAGCTGTATTTTCCCGAACGTCGTCGGTACATGTATTCTTGTAATTTGATTTCGAAATTCTGATTAATTGCAACTGAATACGAGAAGATCCATTCCCGCCAGGGTACAGGTTTTGGTTGAATAATACATCAACTGATTTCAATGTGATACATTTTAGCTCGTGATTCGATTTGGCAACAATTTATTTTTCATCGGTTGTTGGTTTCATTCGTTACTCATTGAAACCAACAGCTGCTTTGTAAAAGGACTGTGGTATTTTTAGTAATAAGCTTAGTAGTAGTAGTAGTAGTAGTAGTAGTAGTAGTAGTAGTAGATTGTCTGGTATTCTGGCCTGACAGTTTCTTGCAATCATGCAGCCCGTTCAAAGTGGAGAGATTTGATAGTGAACTACAGGTTCTAGAAGCGTTTTAAACGTTATAGATGCTGTCTGAGCAAAGATCTGGTTGTAATTTTCTTCTTTTTGAAGTGTTTTTAACGTTATAGATGCTGTCTGGGCAAAAGTCTGGCAGTAATTTTAGTCTTATTCAAAGCGTCTCGTTTGGATCCCCTCATAGCAATCTCACTACTCTTTGGACTATCTAAAGACCTTGTCATTTATTACTTATTTTCTCAAGGGTTCCAAGAGTAGAGTAAAAGGACTACGTAATGCTAAAATGCTTTTAAAATAAATTGTATCCAGATATTGATGTCTAAGAATTTCATACTCTAGCAAGTGACTGGATCGACCTACCAGGAAATCTTAAATATATATTTTCAAAAGATCTATTGACCTAGATATCATATCTCTGAAGAGGGTATTCACTGGCAAAACTTTCAGTCTGCAAGAAATATTTTCCTGAAAGATGATATACAGAAATCTATTCTATGTAAAAGTGTGTAAATATAGACTTCTTCATGTGTGGTCCCCTCCTCTCTATGTAGTAACACAGTATTTAAGAAAATATATGTGTAAGATGAAATATTTAAACTTTATTGTAAAGTTATGCGGCTTTGTTATATAAAAGCATTATGCAGGTGAATTTAATAATACGCATTTGGATGAATAGAAGAAGGTTAGCTTTTGGTAAAGTTAACTTCACAATTCTGATGACCTAGCTTCGGCGAGTCAGCTTCCTTTTGACAGGAAACCTGGCACTGCCATGGAATGCATTTTTTAAAATATAAAATCCTGATTAATAGCCTTATAATTCATGTATTTGTTGTTTATCATCCAGAGTTTTAGTTGTGTCACATGCTTCGTGAACTTGGGTAAATGTTAACTATAGCACAGGAATGGCCAACAGTGGGGAATTACAATTTTTTCTGTTTTTTTCAAAATGAGGTAAATTAGTTTTTTGTAGATTCTTTAGATTATTTTTACAGCGTGAGTGAACCCTTTCCTCAAGTGAATTAAAGAAACATCCAAATTGGATCAAAACTTACACAAATATGTCTTAATCTAAACTAACATAGTGCACCACTTCATACATTTCTGGGTCCCCTTTAACAATATTAATAACGACCAAACACATGGAAACTAAACAATCTGCAAGTTATATATTGAGTGTTAGAGCTTAATACGTTATTTACCAGTAGTATTAATTCCTTTTTAAAAGTGACATCACAGCTTGAGCCCATTTGAACAGTAAAGATTAAAGATTTGCTTTTAATAAGCGAGGAATTCATTCAATTTTGAGTCATTTCTGTAAGTCATGCCAGTGCTATTCGTCCTCTCGGCTATGTATATATGGTTGACTAACTGATTTAGGTGTTTGATTATCAAATGATCCGAAAAGAGACTGAGAGGGAAATATCGTCAATACAATAAGGATAGTACCTTGTGAACACCCGCCGTTACCAGTAAAACAAGCCCGTGCTCTTTACTGGAACAAGTGAAATTTGTTAACTTACATTCGGGTTGATGTATTTGATTTTAAAGTTTTAGAATTTAGATTAATTTTGTTAATTAATTTTACACATGGAGCAAATTAAGCCTTCAGAAATACTGTCAGTCATAAAACTTGCTTAATGAAACTTCACTAATTTTATGCCTTGTTTTTCTTTTTATCTTCTTCGAAGAATAGGTTGGTGATACTGCACACCCAAACATACATCTTCCAGAGTCCTGATCTATGGAGATCTGAAAAAGCTCACAATAATTCACTTCATTAAATATATTTAGAAGTTTATGAGCTGTAAATGCAACCCATAGACCTCTTGAAACATAGCCAAGAGTCACAATGGATCATGTTGCAAGAAGGATTTCCACCACTGCCAAATTAACAATAATAAACTTTCATGTCCCATATGAAGAAAATATTTTCCTAGGAGCTATAGTGTTCATGAAAACTTTCACAGTTGCTTTATATTTTAAAGAAATCAAATAATTACTGT
>NC_090733.1:118284147-118329147 GCF_036898095.1 Palaemon carinicauda
ACGGTGTTTCCCCATACAACGCTGAGAGCAGTAGTTATTCCTTTTGAGATGTGGCAAAAATGACCACGCCTGCGTAAAATAGCCACAAATAATTAGAGATATATGTAGCCGAAGCATTATACTTGAATATAATCTATAATATAAGTGTAAAGGTATATGCTAAGTTCATGGCTAACATATGGAACATAATCTACCCTAACGGTGTCTCCCCATACAACGCTGAGAGCAGTAGTTATTCCTTTTGAGAGGTAGCAAAAATGACCACGCCTGCGTAAAATGACCACAAATGATTAGATAGAGATATATATAACCAGAGCATTATACTTGAATATGATCAGTCAAGAAAATATGTCCTTTAAAACATATGGGAATGACTTTTCTCATATGGTGCTTTATTTCTGTTATTGGTAAATATATGATATTTTAATTTGTAGCCAAATACATGAAGCATATATTTTTCCTACTCGCTATCTTGTGTTTTAGGTATTTCTGACCATGATTATAGGGGCAAACCACTTGTTCATGAATTTTTGGACCCCCTTTTATAAAGACAATTATGGGGGACCCCAGTGGGAAACTGGGGTTTTTTTGGGTGGGGAAATGTCTTAAAACGAGTGATTTGCATTAATAATAATGGTCAGAAATGCAAAGTAAGCCCAAGATAACCAGTTGAATAAATATATGGTTCATGTAAATAGGCTGAAAAGTGGCCAAACATGATTATTTAATACTTTTAAGATTTGTAAAAGAGTACAGAACCTAACAAACTCACCTAACCTAACCTAGTAGTTCCTAGGTCACAACCCCCTAACCGGACCCCCCCCCCTCCCAGGTCACAAACTAAAAGTATATCACAAAATCCTTTCAATATGGTAAAGTAAATCACAAATAAATCCTTCCATTATGAAAAAGTAAATCACAAATAATTCCTTACCTTATGATTGACACCGTCACCTTTTTATTTTTCTTGCCAATCTTTACACCAAATTTTGAAATAGATCGATGTGCTTCCCTCAAGTTCCCTCTTGGAGATGTCTTTACGAGATGGTGGTTAAGTGGAAACTGAACACGAAGGTGGGAAAAAAATGGCTGTTGTAGAACAACATCCGGGAACTTATGAAGAAATACTTGTAAACTGATAATTGGTTTAAAAAAAACCTCCTGACAAATACGTCATTGTAAATGCACAGAAAGCTCCCCAAACCATGGGAAAAAATGCATGTACAATAAGTCCCCTTCAGTCTCTCAGATGTAAACAATGGACTTAGAGTGAAAAACATATTTCACATTTTAATAGACCGATACGTAAGTTCTTATGCCCCAGCCCCTATTAAATATATAGAGAGAAAAATACCAAACTAGCCAGCACTAGTTCATTTCTTATAGCGAATTCCATTTTCACTAGAAATTAGAGTATCATATATTAACCCTGTTATTTAATTGCATCCATGGGTTTTATTATAGTTTCGGACGGAAAAGTTTACTTTAAAAAAACGGTTGATTCATATCGAAAAAGTCCATTTTCGTCGAAAATAACACTTATTTTCACAGCAAATAAAAACTTAATTATTCAAGAAATAATAATCAATGGGGTTAGCATGCGCAGCTTATCATGTACTGCCTGCCAGTATGTAGGAGTCTGATGTTTTTCTTTTTCCACTTACAAAGCGACCGCGCGGCCGAGCATAAACTACAAGTATTAGATTTCTGAGAAATTATCCCCGTTCTTAGATGGTCTAACGGGTTTTAGGTTTATTTGCTGTTGAAATGAAGTTTAAATTTAGTGAAAACATTATTTACAACAGGAAATACAATTTTCTCTGTTCAAAATGTTGTTCCATCCAGCCATGTATGCATAAAAAATACTAAGTTTTCTTGTTACTTTGTGTTCTGAAGTGGTCTTCGGCCAGGGTATTGTTTTCCCGATTACCACCACCCAACATAACCCCCAACAGTAATGGAGGAACTCCAGGTGGGACTCAGGGGTTTGGGGTGGGATAAAATGAAAACTAACCAATTATGGTAAATGATAATAGCAGAAGCCAACACAAACAACAGTAAGTTTTCAATAGTCCCACCCAGTCATTTTTGCAATAAAATCCATTTTTTCCTTTTATTTTTCTTGTTTCATTTTGTTTTGATGTCATTATCTTCTGCAAAATTATCGTTTTCCGATGACCACCACCCAGCAGTAATGGGGAGACTCGGGTGGCCTTTTGTAAACTAATGAATTATGGAAGAGAATAACAGCAGAAACCAACAAAACAACAAAGAAACTTACAGAGTAAAATTAGTTTTTATAGAAAAATAAGAAAGAAACAACACTTACAACAAACTAACAGCTGCAATTCTCTCTTGAGTTCAGTTTTCTTTCTAACACATACTTCTCAGTCTCTAACAAGGTCCAATTTTAAAACGGAAATAAACATAAGAACATCTAACCTATACTTCCCAACCTAACCTAACCTAGAAGTCGTATCCTTACCTATCAGGATGCTTTGCCACTCTGCGATAACCCTTTAGACACCCGTATCTTAAGCTTTGACTGAGACTTAGTCTGTAATATCTTGCCTTAATAGTGGAAATCTGAGTAATCTGATTCAGGTGTATAAACAGGGCCGACAGTTTTATGTTTAAAATGTCACTTATCAACAAAACTACCCATGTAATCACTGGCATAGCAAATGCACCGGACATGTTTCTTAGTTTGGTCTCTCTAACTTAACTATGACACTGCCAGTAATGTCAATCAATACGTAAAATGCTCGGCTTGGAACACTTATTACAAAACTACCCTTGTAATTGATTACAAAGAAAATCCACTAGATTTCTATACTTCTTAGTTTGGTGACTTTGGTCTTTCTAACCTTACTGTTTCACTGCCAGTAATGTCATTATCTGGTAAAGTGCATAGCTTAGAACACTTTATTATATTACAAAACTACCCTTGTGATCGGTGGTATCCAGTCAAAACGTTTCCTTACTAAAACTTCCCTCCTAACACTCCGTACAAAATAGTTGCTGTCATCACAAATAGGTAATTAACTGGATAACTACCAATGTAAAAAATTGGTAAAATAACTAGTTTCAGGAATACTGCCATATTTAATTTATACTGACATGCCCTTGTTGGTAGAGATTTGAAGGGATTATGGTGTCCAGAAAGCAGAGAGGGAATAGAGTCGGTGTACGTGATAGGTTTTGATAGACTTGAAAGTTTATTACTAAAGTACTTATCTAATCATTTTTTTCAATGGAAAAAAAATGTTGTTTATCATGATCTAATATTCAATATTGTATTTTGAGTTTATTTATACAAAATACAAGATTTGATTTTGTGTCACCTTAATATTTTTTAAGTTCTGCCCAGTACACACCTGTCACATGTTCGAATCTGTTATATGCAGAGCAGCGATGTTGAGTTTATCCTGGGTTAAGTTTGTACTGTAGATGGTTGGTATGGTCAGAATTCATCTTGGAAATATAGAATTATTACTCATTTTATATTTATAAGTAAAGCTTAATGGGAACCTGTCATAATATTTAAAGTTGATAAAGCTGTAGTCGACTCACACATTTGAAGAATTGCCTCTAAGCACGGCTTACTGTTTCCTTTTAAAAATTTCTGAATGGTTGTGTTTTGTTTGCCTTTTTCCTTTTGTGGCAAGATTAAAGTACAATACAGACATGATTGGACTTGAGTTCTATGTAATCCCAGTTACATGCATTTCTTACAGCTTTGGTTAGATTTGTACAGTATGCTGATTGTTCTTTCATATCACTTAGTCCCCTAGAGTTTATCTTGGCTAAGATAACAAATATATTGTATATACATATATTGTATTGGCATAACCCAAATTTTCCTTCAATTCATGTCTTTCTTTGGACAGTGACATGTTGTGTACACAAACTTTTAGCTCAGACATTTAGTTGTCTTAGGTTTTTTGTTTTGAGTTTGTTATGCTAATTTCTATCTTATACAGTGAACGTTACCTCTCTTTCAGGTGTCAGATTGGACTGGGGCAACTTATCAAGATCGACGTTATGCAAGTAAGTACTAATGGAATTCTGATAATTTTGTCCTATATGATGAGTGGTCGAATGGATATTAATCTCTTCCTCTTGAGCACTTTATTTGCTTTTGACCATAATATTTTTCATTTTGAACTTTTAGAATTAAGCTATCTTAATGATGAAAATGATGACACTCATTTGAAGTAGGGTTATATTTTGTTAATGTAAACTATTATAGTGCTTCTCATGATTGTTAATGATCTTAACTGATGTAAACCTAATGTGCAAATATACATAACACACTGTACTTTTTCTTGTTACTTGTACAGCATACTTTATAACTTGGATATGCTGTACAGTAATTGATTTGATTGCCCTCTGTTGTGAATAGTCTAAGATATGTTTTATCTATTTTTCTAGTCAAATACCAGTCTACCTTTGGAAGTATGCAGCAATATGCATACTATCATGAGGAAGATGAGTCAACTTTCCAGCAAGTCTACAAGACAAATGTTCCAAAGCCCTTATATCAGCGAGGTCGTTACATGCGCAACCAGCGTAACTTGAAGAATCAGAGGAACCAAAAGGGACAGCAGATGCAGGTTCTTGGCAAGGGCAACAAGAGAGAGTAAGTTTTCAGTCCTCTGAGTATAAAGTTTAGTCTAGCAGATCAAATGTGACTTAGGTTGAAATTTTGTATTGTGTATGTTAGGTTCTAATTTTGTGTTTCCTTTAAAGTAACTGGCAGAAGCAGCAGTACCAGCGTAATCGTTGGAATCGCGGTGGTCACCCTCCTATCAAGAATCGTGATGCATCAGTTACGGTGAGGCCAGAATGGAAAGTTATAGAGGAAATGGACTTCCCTCGTCTTGCCAAATTATCTCTGCCCACTGTAGAGGATCCCAAAGACTTGTAAGTGCTCTACTTTTAAAGTAATTTTCTCTGCAATATACCAGAATTTTAAACAAAGATAAATGATGCTTTTGATCTTTATAATGGGTTTATTTTTTCTTTATTTCTTACAGATACCTCTGTGGGTCTCTTGAATTTTATGATAAAGCATATGACCGAGTTACTGTCAAGAATGAAAAGAAATTAACTCGTATCAATCGAATCTTCCACAAAGTCACTACCACTGATGATCCAATTATTAGACAGGTAAGCATTCAATACAGCATTAAGAAATTTTGTTTACTTTACCGAGTTTATCTTCATCTAGGTGTTTTAGCATTGTTTGGTTCAGAATTACCTGATTGTTTATTTTTGTCCAATTCTAGTAAGTAGTTCTGATTATGTAATTATTGTTTAGGTTGAGAATTTTAGAGAAAGAACCTTTGAATGGAACTAGGAGAACTCTAGGATTTGTTAAAACACTGGTAAATTGTGAAGTTCAATTACAGAAACATTCATAGAATGGTATTATTATTATTATTAAATGCTAAGCTACAACCCTAGTTGGAAAAGCAGGATGCTATAAGCCCGGGGGCTCCAACAGGGAAAATAGCCCAGTAAGGAAAGGAAATAGAGAAAAATAAAATATTTTAAGTATAGTAACAAATTAAAATATATATTTCCTATAAAAACTTTAACAAAACAAGAGGAAGAGAAACTAGATAGAAGTGTGCCCGAGTGTACCCTCAAGCAAGAGAACTCTAACCCAAGACAGTGGAAGGCCATGGCACAGAGGTTATGACACTACCCAAGACTAGAGAGCAATGGTTTGATTTTGGAGTGTCCTCCTAGAAGAGCTGCTTACCATAGCTGAAGTCTCTCTTCTACCCTTACCAAGAGGAAAGTAGCCACTGAACAATTACAGTGCAGTAGTTAACCCCTTGTGTGAAGAAGAATTGTTTGGCAATCTCAGTGTTGTCAGGTGTATGAGGACAGAGAAGAATCTGTAAAGAATAGGCCAGACTATTTGGTGTCTCTGTAGGCAAAGGGAAAGAACTGTAACCAGAGAGAAGGGTCCTATGTAGTACTGTTTGGCCCGTCAAATGACCTCATACATAACTCTCTAGCGGTAGTATCTCAACGGGCAGTTGGTGCCCAGGCCAAGTGCAGGTAAGCTGCTGGGTCTTGAGTTACTTTGATATCGGTGGGACGAAGACCAGAGATTTAATTATGCTACACAGGTTTTTCATCAGGACTACAGTTTACTTAAATTGAACAATTTCTCCTTGTGATGACTGGTGTTTGATACATTGTGGTTACCAAGAGGATCGCACATTAAATCCATTTTCTTTCGTTAACAGCTGACCAAGAGTGATGGAAGTAATGTTTATGCTACTGATGCCATTCTCTCCACCATCATGTGCTGTACACGGTCAAGCAATTCCTGGGATGTTGTCGTTCAGAAAATTGCTGGAAAACTTTTCTTTGATAAGAGAGATGATTCTGAGTTCGGTAAGTTTTTTTTTTACATTGTTATTGTTGAGGCAAGTATAAATATATAATACTCTATAGTATTTGAATAATTTATAGTTTATCTATTTACATGATATTTTTTCCTAAATTAGTCTCGCTTTTTTTAGATTTATTGAGCCATGATAATTGAATTAAAAATTTGAAGACTTACATTTTCATGTATTATAATCTAGTAGAGTAGATTACTATGTCAATAATTCATATATACTGTACTGTAACAGTCTCACTAATTAAGAGCTTGTGTGATTTTCAAAATACAAGAATGGCGATTCATTACTTTTCAGTATGATCTGTTATTTGTATGTTATGGAATAGGTTACATTTGGAATTTATTTTATTTGTAATACTTAAAGTATAATGTATTCTTGCTGTATACAGTAGTAATGTAGCCAACTCTTAAGTTTATATGAAAGAGATTGTTATGGAGGTGCCTCCCTTTTGATTTTGTGAACTAATGCTACTAGCATTGTTATTAAAATATAGGTTAGGTCAAATCAACTGGGACATATGATAATACTGCTAGCATGTGAGGGAACATATCACCTTACCAATATTTTATAAAACTTTCTTTTTATTAGTATGTAACAAAAAAACTTTTAGTTCATCAAGGTACTATACTGTATAGTTTATTTTGGTTCATCAAAGTATAGCAGTGTACTGAATAGTAATAAATCAAGATACTGTATACTGTAGTATGTTTTGGTTAATCAAAGTACTGTATAGTAGTGTACTGAATAATAATAAAGCATTAACTAAGTGCTTTAGTGTGTGATATTCACCTGAACTATACAAAAAGTCAAATTATGATAATAGATGTGGGCAGGCGGACAATCTGTAAGTAGCTCAGGCCACAGGGTAACAAGAAGACAAAGGAATTTAACTCCATTTCAGAAAAGTAGGGAGATTGTGATTTAGTAAAAGTAGGATTCAAATATTGAATGATAATTGTTTCACTTTTACTGTAAATATTTGCTTTTCAGATGGCTTGGAAAGCTAGACAAAGATATTGCTGTGTTGTCTTACAACTTTTGATGCACAACTTATTTAAGTTTTCATGTTGCAGATCTGTTGACTGTTAGTGAAACATCAAGTGAGCCCCCTCAGGAAGAGGGCAACTCTCTCAATTCTCCTAGGAATCTCTCCCTTGAAGCTACTTTCATCAATCACAATTTCTCCCAGCAAGTTTTGAAAAATGTATGTACTCTACTGATCTTGTTAGTGTTTCTCGTATATCTGCACATTTTTTTATCCAGTTTTAGTATTTGGTTATGTTTGTATAGATGCTCTTGATTAAAATCATTCACTGTATCTTTACCAGTGAATGGGTCATTTTAAATATTTAACTTAGCCGGTGAATATATAATAGCTGCTGCTCCGGCGGCTCGACAGAAAAACACAAAAACTCGCGAGCGATCGCTATGAAGGTTGCGGGTGTGCCCACCAGCGCCAACTATCGGCCAGATACCGCATATACATGTAAACAGCTCCAATTCTTCTCTGTCGGTCTGATCGACAAGACGTACCATTACTCGCTGTTAACCTGGAGTTTTTCAACAGTCTTGGTGAAGTACTTCCTTTTGGTTTGAGCTTTCGCAGTGCAGGTGTTTTATCTTCAACTTAAACTATTGAACTCTTGTTTGGATAGATTTAATTGTTGATTACTTTGGATTGTTTTTTGGACTTTCTTTGACTTTTCAAAATGGCCGACTCTTCCCTTAATACGGAAGTGTGTTTTAGGCTTTTAGCAATTATCTTATCACGTTATAAATTGTTGTTGTTAATTATAGATTTTCCTCTATATATTTTATATCTCACCCGCCTTTATTAGGCCTCTTCGATTAGCTTTCCATTTATACTAAACATCAATATAAATTTTAATGTTTTGTTTATATGCGCTTGTTCGAGAGTAGGCGGTCCTAACTTGGAAACCGAAGTTAAACAACGTTGAGCCCATTCAACTTTTATTTTCGTTAAGTTTAAATCATTTGCTCTGTAAGAGTTATTAAATGAATATTTTTTATTAGATATTTTATGAAAGATTTTCTTTGAATAGTCTTCGTGCTGTTTCAAAGATGAACTAACGTTTGGTTTATTTATGCTACGCAGTTTGCGCTCTATCGTTACGATAGAGAAAGAGAGAATCACGGTTTCACTTTGCAGAAAGAGTAAATCGATTTTGACGTTTTGTTCATTCTTCTTTCAAACTGAAATGTTTTAAATACTAATTTAAAGGAACTTGTTAATTTTCATTTTCTTAGTCCTTTCAGTTTTTTCCTTTGGTCAAATAACCTGTTTATTGACGAAAGGTGAGTGGGCTTTTCTCTTCGGTGTGAAATCAAGAGAGAGAGAGAGAGAGAGAGGAAGAGAGAACGTTCCGATCTTTATTCTCGTCCCAAGCGAGTAATGTTGTTCTCGAGTCAGTTTTTTTTTTTTTTACTCTCGTCCCAAGTCTCTGTACGGGGAGAAAGGATAAAACGTTTTTAGTTTTTATTCTCGTCCCAAGGCACTGTACGGTGAGAGATTGAAAACGTAGTTTTGAATGAACTAGTGTTTAGTCTCCTCCCCAGTCACTGATCCTTTTATCTTTATATTTTTCCGTTTTATTCGATATATATGTTTACTGTTTTTTGCTTGTATTAATGTGCTTACATTATACGACTTATTTCACAATTATAACCTTTTGATGTAGGGGAGAATTGCGTGCTTCAGGTAGAAATCAGTTTTTATTCATGCCTAATGTGAAATTATTGAAAAATTCGATTTCAGTGAAGTAAGTGCAAAAACAGAAAATTGTAGTGATAAAGTGATAATTGCGCAAAGTGTTATCAGTGTTGCGACAGAGGGTTCGTCTGTTCGTGCCTGTCGTTCGCCTAGTCCGAGACCTCTTGCAAGCTCCCATGCCCCAGGGAGAAGTAATGTCGTAGGACTTATGGGTTCGAGAGACTTTAACCAACGAACAGACGTTCCCTCTATGGTTTCAGGCGTGTCTCGTCAAGACCGCCCCTACCATAAGACGAGCGAGACGGTTTTCTCCTCGTCATCCGAAGGCTTATCGCGTAAGAAACCGTAGAGCAAGGTTTCGAGACCCTTAAAGCGAAAGTCAGTCCCTTCAGGACAGGTCCAGCGTCCTGGTTGTAGCCATTGGGACAGCTCTGACCCTGTGCAGTCATCGGAAGACTGCTCGACGCCTAAACAGAAGCGTAACACAGGCTCCGAGAGTCTTAGTGTAGGCAAGGTTTTGCAGTCACAGACGTTACCCTCGTCTCTTACCGCACCCATTCCCGTTGATCCTAAATGGGTTGTACTGCAAGACATGCAGAATAAGCTTGCCTCTCTTATGGAGGACTATTCTGCTGAGAGTTCACGATGATCCTCGCCGCTTAGCTGATCGAGATCCTGGCCGTCAGCCGCCCAAACGAGCCTTTGCTCGTCCTGTTGACGTTGACGTTACAAAGTCACGTCAGTCACGTTTTGTAGAGCCTCACTCGATGCAGTCCAGTGTTGACTTTCAGCCGCTTGTGGACGTTCTGCTGCTGCCGAATGCTCTTGTTGACGTTCAGGACGTTCCCCAACCAGCGAAGTTGACTTGTTTTGACGTTGAGCGTCAAGCACCGCAGTCAAGAGTTGTTTTGACTGCTCAGTCTAGGCAGTCAAGGCAGTCTCGAGTTGACGTCGAGCGTCCTCCCGCACCTGTTGTTGTTGCTGGTCAGTCCTTTAAGCAGTTACATGACGTACCGTCCTTGACTGCTACTGATGCTCCTTTGTGTGTGGACTCTGCTTGTCAAGCATTGCTACCACGGCAGGTCTCTCCCTTGCTTGAGACTCGGCAATTGTCGGACGAGGTTCCTTCAGATGAGGAAGTTGCTGATCCCCCTCCTACTGATATTCCCTTGTGGACTCTGTCAGACGGAGAGGAGCCTAAAGCTGCTCAGCCCTCTATGGACTTTAAATAAATCATGCTGATTTTTAAGGATCTTTGTCCGGATCATTTTGTAACTGTTGCTCCTCGTTCGCCTAAACGTCAGAGTTTACACTAGGCCTAGCTACTTCGAAGCCGTTGTTTTCTAAGCTAGTGCTCTCTCGCTCTTCTAAGAGAGCTTTACGTTTGCTAGGCGACTGGTTGATCACCAGGAGGAGTTTGAGGGAGACAGCCTTTGCTTTCCCTCCTTTTAAACTGGCTTATAGAGCGAGCGTCTGGTATGACACGGGAGAAATTCTCGGCTTGGGAGTTCCTGCCTCTGCCCAGATAGACTTCTCAAACCTCATAGACTCTCCCTGGCGCCTGGCCATGAGACGCTCCAAGTTTTTATGGTCGGCTTCAGAGCTAGACCATCTCCTGTTAGGAGTTTTTTCGAGCGTTTGAAGTTTTGCTGTACAATTATGTCATGCATTAACAAGGCTATCAGGGATGGCTCCAATAATCTGACAGCCACGTTCTCTGCAGGAACAGGACTATCAGGGATGGCTCCAATGATCTGGCAGCCACGTTCACTGCAGGAGTACGTAAGAGGCAAGTGCGCTCAATGTGTTCATTGTCAAGACAAACTTCACGATGAAGTCTACCAAGCTGTCTTGACAGCATTAATGGAAGGCGACTGGATGGTCTCTCTCGACCTTCAGGATGCATACTTCCACATTCCTATACACCCGGAATCCCAACCGTTTCTGAGGTTTGTTTACAGGAATGTGGTGTACCAGTTTCGAGCCCTGTGCTTTCGCCTCAGTCCTGCTCCTCTCGTGTTTACGAGGCTCATGAGGAATGTGGCAAAATTCCTCCATCTTTCGGGAATCCGAGCCTCCCTGTACTTGGACGACTGGCTTCTCAGAGCATCGTCCAGTCATCGCTGTCTGCAGGATCTACATTGGACGTTGGGTCTGGCCAAGGAGTTGGGACTTTTGGTCAACCTAGAAAAGTCCCAACTGATCCCATCCCAGACTATTCTATATTTGGGGATGGAGATTCGCAGTCCAGTTTTTCGGGCTTTTCCGTCTGCCACCCGAATAGAACAAGCCCTGCTCAAAGTCCAACTAATGCTGAAAAGAGAACGTTGTTCAGTCAGGAGTTGGATGAGTCTCGTAGGGACTCTCTCATCCCTGGAGCAGTTTTTCTCGCTAGGGAGACTACACCTTCGGCCCCTCCAGTTCCTTCTAGCCTCTCACTGGAACAAGGACAAGACGTTAGAGACGGTATCAATCCCAGTCTCCGAACCAGTAAAGGCATGCCTGAAATGGTGGGACAGCAATATCAGTCTGAGAGAGGGACTATCCCTAGCAGTCAAGAACCCAAACCACGTGTTGTTCTCAGACGCGTCGGATTTGGGTTGGGGTGCGACCCTGGACGGTTGGGAATGCTCGGGTCTGTGGACCTCAAGTCAGAAGAGCATGCACATCAACGGCAAGGAGCTATTAGCAGTCCACTTGGCCTTGATGAAATTCGAAAGCTTTCTTCGAAACAAAGTGGTAGAGGTCAACTCAGACAACACCACAGCTTTGGCGTACATCTCCAAGCAAGGAGGCACACACTCCCTCACGCTGTACGAGATCGCAAGGGACCTTCTCATATGGTCAAGAAATCGAGGCATCTCCCAGTTGACGAGATTCATCCAGGGGGACTTGAACGTCTTGGCAGACTGTCTCAGTCGGAGGGGTCAGGTGATACCCACGGAATGGACCCTCCACAAGGACGTGTGAAAGAATCTTTGGGCGACTTGGGGTCAACCCACCATAGACCTCTTTGCCACCTCGTTGACCAAAAGGTTACCAATCTATTGCTCACCAGTCCCAGATCCAGAAGCAATCCACATAGACGCGTTTCTACTGGATTGGTCTCATCTGGACTTATATGCATTCCCACCATTCAAGATAGTCAACAAGGTACTGCAGAAGTTCGCCTCTCACGAAGGGACAAGGTTGACGTTGGTTGCTCCCCTCTGGCCCGCGAGAGAGTGGTTCACCGAGGTACTTCAATGGCTGGACATTTCAAGAAGTCTTCCTCTAAGGGTAGATCTCTTACGTCAGCCCCACGTAAAGAATGTTCATCAAAGCCTCCCCGCGCTTCGTCTGACTGCCTTCAGACTATCGAGAGACTCTCAAGAGCTCGAGGCTTTTCGAAGGAGGCAGCCAGTGCGATTGCGAGAGCTAGGAGAGCTTCTACCATCAGAGTATACCAGTCGAAGTGGGAAGTCTTTCGAGACTGGTGCAAGTCAGCATCTGTGTCCTCTTCCAGTACCTCTGTAGCCCAAATTGCAGATTTTCTTTTACATCTGAGAAATGTTCGCTCCCTCTCAGCTCCCACGATTAAGGGCTACAAGAGCATGTTGGCTTCGGTCTTTCGTCATAGAGGCTTAGATCTTTCCAACAATAAAGATCTCCAAGATCTCCTTAAGTCTTTCGAGACCTCTAAGGAACGTCGTTTGGCAACTCCTGGATGGAACTTAGACGTGGTCCTAAGGTTCCTCATGTCAGACAGGTTTGAGCCATTACATTCAGCCTCCCTGAAGGATCTCACCCTCAAGACGCTTTTCCTAGTGTGCTTGGCTTTGGCTAAAAGGGTCAGTAAAATTCATGCCTTCAGTAAGAACATCGGCTTTTCTACAGAAAAAGCCACATGTTCACTTCAACTTGGTTTCCTGGCCAAAAAATGAACTGCCTTCTCGTCCTTGGCCTAAGTCCTTTGATATACCTTGCCTGTCAGAGATCGTAGGCAACGAACTTGAAAGAGTGCTGTGTCCAGTTAGAGCTCTTAAGTTCTACTTAGCTCGTACCAAGTCCTTACGAGGTGGATCTGAGGCATTATGGTGCTCAGTTAAGAAACCATCATTGCCTATGTCAAAGAATGCTTTGTCATAATTTATCAGATTTTTAATACGAGAGGCTCATTCTCACTTGAATGAAAAAGACCGATGCTTACTTAAGGTTAAGACGCACGAAGTAAGAGGTATAGCAACTTCCGTGGCCTTTAAGCAAAATAGATCTCTGCAAAGTATTATGGACGCGACCTTTTGGAGAAGCAAGTCGGTATTCGCGTCATTTTACTTAAAAGATGTCCAGACTCTTTATGAGGACTGCTACACACTGGGTCCATTCGTTACAGCGAGTGCAGTAGTGGGTAAGGGTTCTACCACTACATTCCCTTAATTCCAATATCCTTTTAATCTGCTCTTGAAATGTTTTTTTTTTAATTGGGTTGTACGGAAGGCTAAGAAGCCTTTCGCATCCTTTTTGATTTGGCGGGTGGTCAAATGTCATTTCTTGAGAGCGCCCAGACTAGGGGTTTGATGAGGTCCTGTTGTATGGGTTGCAGCCCTTGATACTTCAGCTCCTGGGAGTCTTTCAGCATCCTATGAGGATCGCTGGGCTTCGTGAGGAAGACAGACTAACAAGGCAGAGTAATCGTCTAAGTCAACTTCCTTACCAGGTACCTACAGTGATACCTCGGTACTCGACCATAATCCGTTCGAGATCCGTGTTCGACCTCCGATTTGTTCGAGTACCGAATTTTTTTTCCCCATAAGAAATAATGGTATATATTCTATTCCGTTCCCAAGCACTCGAACAGGCCCAAAATATTAATAAAACGTGTACCTAAACAACAATAATTATCTAAATGTGTATGAAATTGGTCAGAAAATCCTATAAAACAATTTTAAACCATTTACTGTACTAAAATAAAACAATTTTAAACCATTTTCTGTACTGTAGTGAACATACCTTTGAGCAGCGGTTCGATGGCATACAGGGATGGATGTGGAGAGGATGGAAGGGGGAGGTTACTGCTTGGAAGGAGAGTCCCCTTCCATGATGTGGCGGGGTAGTTCTCCTTCAGGAGTTGTTTCTCTCTCCAATGAAAGGGTGGGCAGATCTATTTCAGGGGTTTCTTCTCTTCTTTGTCTCTTCTTTGGAGGAGAAACAGGCTTTGATGTAGCAGCTTTCTTTTCTTTTGTGAAAAACTGGTCTATTGTTAATTGTTTCTTCCTCCTCTGCAGTATTCTTCGAAAATGATACATGACACTATCATTAAACATATGCACTGCCCGGTTTGCTACTGCAATTTCTGGGTGGTATTTTTCAGCAAAAGCCTGCACATCTGCCCACTTGGAACAAATTTCATTGATGAGAGAACTTGGAACATCCTCCCTTACCTCATCCTCTTCTGAAGATTCCTGCTCCACAATCAGATCCTGCTGCTGTTGTTGTTGCAGGTGCAACAATTCCTCCACAGTCAACTCGGTAGAATGGCTTTCTACAAGCTCATCAATATCATCCTTGTCGACCTCAAGCCCCAAACTCCTGCCCATGACAACAATTTCCTCAACGACATCAGTGTCATCAGAAATTACAGGGGTAGCAGTGCTTGGACCCGCCTCTGGTTGGAAACCTTCAAACTCCCTCTCTGTGACACATGATGGCCACAGCTTACGCCAGGCAGAGTTCAATGTCCTATAGGTCACACCTCGCCAAGCTTGGTCAATCATGTTAACAGAGTTGAGGATGCTGAAGTGTTCCTTCCAGAATTCCTTTAGGGTCAACTTCGTGTCACTGGTCACTTCAAAACACTTTCTGAAAAGGGCCTTGGTATAGAGTTTTTTGAAGTTTGAAATGACCTGTTGGTCCATGGGCTGGAGTATGGGAGTAGTATTGGGGGGCAAGAATTTGATTTTGATAAAGCTGTATTCTTCTTTCAAGTCATCCTCGAGACCTGGAGGATGTGCAGGAGCATTGTCCATAACCAGAAGACATTTCATTGGCAAGCTCTTTTCAATGAGGTAAGCCTTAACCTGGGGGGCAAACACTTCGTTTATCCACTCAGTAAAGAATTGTCTTGTGACCCAAGATTTAGTGTTCGAGCGCCACATAACTGGTAGTGCACTTTTACAAATATTATTTCGTTTGAACACCCGGGGGTTGTCCGAGTGGTACACTAACAAGGGTTTGATCTTGCAATCGCCACTTGCATTTGCACACAGCAACAATGTTAGCCTATCTTTCATTGGCTTGTGACCTGGCATCTTCGTCTCGTCCTTGGTAATGTACGTATTGGCTGGCATTTTCTTCCAAAATAACCCAGTCTCATCACAATTAAAGACTTGTTGTGCGATCAAATTTTGTTCATTTATGTACCGATCGAATTCCCCCACGTATTTATCGGCTGCAATTTGATCCGAACTAGCTGCCTCCCCATGCCTAGTAACACGATGAATACCTGTTCTATTACGAAACTTTTCAAACCAACCCCTGCTCGCTTTAAATGTAAATGAATCACTTTCACTGGTACTCGGACTTTTCTTCACTAATTCTTCATAGATATGCAACGCTTTTTCACAAATGAACGCTTCACTAACACTTTCCCCGGCCAACTGTTTTTCTTTAATAAATATTAAAAGCAACTTTTCCATCTCCTCAATCACTTGTGGCCTTTGCTTAGTTACCGCCGTAACTCCCGTTGCAACATTCGCCTTCTTAATCATTTCTTTATGCTTTAAAAACGTAGAAATGGTCGACTTTGCCATTCCGTATTCTACCGCTAAATCGGACACTCGTACACCATTCTCATATTTCGCTATAATTTCCTTCTTCAACTCGATCGTTGTTCGCACTGTTTTCCTCTTCTCCTTCCCCTTAACACTCATTACTTTCTTGGGACTCATTATGAAAGCTAAAAAAGCAATTAAAAGCACTGAAAATCACTAAATCACAACGAATGCTGATCGCGCGTTGTCTGAGTGACGCTCTCGAGAGAACTGATGCTTCCCGAACAAGCGAGAGTGGCCGAGATGGCGCGATCATCACAAAGCCCATGCGGTCGTCACGTGTTCGGCTGGTCGAGTACCGAATTTTTGGTCGAGCACCGCAGCAAAAATTTCTCGAAAATTTTGGTCGAACTCCGAATTGTTCGAGTATAGAGTCGTTCGACTACCGAGGTATCACTGTATATATATTTGGGTTTTGTTATGATATAACTGTCAAAAACTCCAAGCATATACGCTGTAAACTTTATTATTTCTGGTCTCTACCCACCACCATGGGTGTGAATCAGCTATTATATATTCACCGGCTAAGTTAAATATTTAAAAATATTTTAATTATAAAATAAATTTTTGAATATACTTACCCGGTGAATATATAAATTAAAGGCCCCCCCCTTCCTCCCCGATAGAGACCCAGCGGGATGAGAAGAATTGGAGCTGTTTACATGTATATGCGGTATCTGGCCGATAGTTGGCGCTGGTGGGCACACCCGCAACCTTCATAGCGATCGCTCGCGAGTTTTTGTGTTTTTCTGTTGAGCCGCCGGAGCAGCAGCTATTATATATTCACCGGGTAAGTATATTCAAAAATTTATTTTATAATCAAAATATCATTTTAAGCATGGCAGGAATCGTTTGTATAATTCAAACTAGATTTTACTTAACATTTTTAATACGTGATAATGAATTTGTTGCCATTTTCTTGTAATGATTGAAAGTTGCTAATTCAAACTTGATTTTATTTAACATCTTTATATATATGATAATGAATTTCTTGCTATTTTCTTGTATGACACTCAATATTAACAGTTTAATGATTGAAATTTGCTTATTCCTAAAGAATGAATAAGTACAGAATTGGTAAAAGCTACTGTAGTCTTTTGTATGTAATATCCAATGCACTTTGTGAAATTTTTAGTTTCTGTTTCATTGTCGGTGGCAAATGACACTCAAATGGAAACTTATTTCCTATTTCTAGGATGGTAACCGTCACAAGTTTGAACATGATAATCCATTTTTGGATGAAGAAGAAGATGATGAAGTTGCCCCTGTGGGGTATCGGTATCGTAAATGGTCTCTGGGTAACGATATTCACCTTGTTGCACGCACAGAGCACGATGCTGTTCAGTCGGCACCAAACAATGAAATTCATTTCATTAATATGAAGGTTAGTACAGTATATAACTTTTTTATTTCATTGTATTTAATGTCCTTCGTACATTAATCCTGCAGAACTTGGTAATTGTGCTTTCATTTTCTCTGAAAGATATCTTTCCTTCAAAATTCTGATCTACCACATGCTTTGGAATTTTTTTCTTTTTTTATCTAGTAATTCTTTCTAATATATATTATATTTGCATAAAAATAAATGGTTGTAGATGATGATCACTCTTGACAATGATGATTGTTATTTCCCTGGATCCTAGGTTTGGAAGAAAATATTTTTTCTACGATTCCCCTGATGTTTATACTGCATCTGTACGTTAAAAAAAATATTTTCTTATGATTACCCTGATGTTCATACTGCATCAGTTTCTGGGAAGCTTGATTTGTCAACTTAAAACTTTGAAATTTTTCTATTTTCTTTCTTTCTGATATATTGGTGCCTCTAGTGCCGGGTATAGCAATGCGACCAACTAGCATCAACAGAAAATAATATGCTTAGTATGTATTGCCTCAGTCTGAAAGTTGCTCTGGTGGTGTTCAGAAGTGCATTCCAGATTGTTGGTATTTATTTTATTTTACTTTTTAGTGGCTTAAAGATATCTTCTCCCAGAATTGCGACGGAGTCCTGTTCATAATTCTGATTATAGTATACTGTAATGCCTTCTTAACACCATTATTGCATTTCAGTTTTTACCCTTGTATTTGATATTCCTGGTCATTTGTACAATTATTTTTCTGTATGGGTTGTGAGAATATCATAGTAAGAGTTGGTTATGGCTAAAAAAGTTTGAAGGTTCCTGTTTATGGGAATAGTTTACAAGTGATCATGATCCGCACTTTCTTTGTCTTGTGGTGTGGGTCAATTTTGTAATGAGAGAACCTTGTGATGAATCTGAACTGTGAAGGCCTTGCTGCTCCTCTTTGAAAAAGTATGTTTCATGGCTGCAGATTAGATTAGGAGTTCAGAGCGTAAAATAAGCGTATTTTGGGGATGGCTAGGGTAGTTGATAAGAGGGGATGGTGATAATGCCAGTCCAGCCTCTAACTGCTACAGCCCTAACAAGTCTAGCTTTGATATCCCTCTTGCTAAAATTTAAACAACCACTTATTCCTTGTGCCTAAAAGGTAGTCCTGATCATAATATCACTGCTCTTGATGAAGTAAGAGCCCCTAAACAACCTTTATTAAGTAAGTGGATTTTTTGGCAAATCATGATTCCATTAGGTCAAAATGTTTGCTTTTAAAATTAATCTTTTAAAGGTTTGGTTAAAACTGTTTGGTTGCATCATGTTTCAAATGGCAGTGTGCAACATTTGCTCGTAAGTTTGGTCACTAGCTCATCACATACTCTTTGTCTCTTATTAGGTAAATTTAGGGTCAAGTACCTCTCTTGCCAAAGTGAGTCCCTTTAAACAAATGAGCATCAGTTCCCAATAAATTAAACAAATGAACAACAGTTCCCAATGAGATAATCAAACAAACAATAGTTCCCAATGAGATAAACAAACTAACAACAGTTTAGTAATATCTTGGAAAATCCTTTAGATATAGAGGAAGAAGAATCAGATTAGGTATCTCCTTTTAGTCTTTAATGCATCGTATTTCTGAAAGATATCCAAACAAGTTATTGAAGATAAACTAGGATGTTGATTATTCTGAGGTGTCAGGAATAACTACTTCCAAGACGACTTAAGACATCTGAATTTTTGCAGTTTGTTTTAGTTAAGATAGACAATCATTAAACCAAATAGAAAGGCTGGTAATTATTATTATGATTCTTACAAGCTAAGCTACAACACTATTTGAAAAAGCAAGATGCTATAAGCCCAAAGACTCCAACGGGGGAAAGTAGCCCAGTGATGAAAGGAAACAAGGAAATAAAACGCTACAAGATAAGTAATAAACAGTCTATATAAAATAAACTAAGAAGAGTAACAACATTAAATTAGATCTTTCATGTATAAATTATAAAAATTTCAAAGAAATAACATAGAACAGTATTCCTGAGTGTACTCTCAAGCAAGGGAACTCGTATACAAGACCATGCAAGGGCATGGTACAGAGGCTATGGCACTACCCAAAGACTAGAGAACATTGGTTTGATTTTGGAGTGTTTTTTTCCTAGAAGAGCAGCTTACCATAGCTAAAGATTCTCTTTTATCCTTAACAAGAGGAAAGTTGCCACTGAACAATTACATTGGAGTAGTTAACCCCTTGAGCAAAGAAGTATTGTTGGCTAATCTCAGTGTTGTCAGGTGTATGACAACAGAGGAGAATGTGGAAAGAATAGGCCAGACATGTTAGGTGTATGAGTAGGCAAAGACAAAATGAGCTGTAACCAGAGAGAAGGATCCAATGTAGTACTATCTGACCAGTCAAAAGACCCAATAACTCCTCAGCGAAGGTATCCCAATGGGCGGCTGGTGCCCTTGCCAACCTACTACCTGTTAGTTTTAGTGTTGAACCCTTCTATCACTCAAGACGGATGAGTTGCCCAATCTAGTTTTGAATTACGATATGATGTCTTCCCTTGAGCCCATCACCAAACTATATAAAGTATAAGTTGAATTTTGAAAAACCTATAAATTACTGACCTATTGGCACCAATTAAAGTTCTTAAGGAATCAAAGTTAGAGGTGTTGTAAAGATGTTGAAGAAACGACATTGATAATCTCTTGGTATCGCTTGAAATTTTGCAAGGCATCAAGGTTAGTAGTATTAGATAGACTACTTGCTCCACAGCTGTAGGGATCTTATCGTTATCCAGAAAAGGTGCCTAAGTCTAGAGGGAAGACTTTAAAATATGCTTCTGAGCATCAGTAGCACATTTGATAAGAGACAAAGTAAATATCTTTTTAATTATTAGATTCAAATTAGTAACTTCAGAAATTGTTAATTATACTTCTCACAATGACTATGGATCAATTTATTTTGGGAAGAGGTTACCCCTATAATTAAATGAAAGCATTTCTGGAATTCTTACTTATGCATCTCCAATGACTGAAAACTTTTAGTCTACCAAACGTCATATCATGAATTCATGTAACGTCTCTTGTTTGATGCTGAGGCTCTATCAGACATTGCTGTTGCTTAGAAACTTATGGAAGGTGACTGTTCATTGGAATAGATTTGCTTTTTGTATTGTTATAATTGATTCTGCTTTTTAATTCCAACTGATTAATAATGTCTGAAAATTAAGGATGGAATTGGGTAAATGTTCATTCCTGTATTTGCTGGGACATGGCAAAATATATTAAAGGAACTAGAACTTGATTCATTCTAATTGAGTGTCCTTATATTCACGTACAGTATGATACTCCTCTCTTGTGTCAGTATAAACTTTACTGGGTGTTATTAGAAACTCATTCTTGAGGGAGTGGGCAATGACCTGACCAAGTTGGAAAAGAGCAAAAGGAAACGCAACTGATCTTGGTCTTACCTATGGTTTGTTTTTACTTAGTTAATCAAAGTTATTTGGTAAATTTTGTATAAGTACCTCATTTTATTTATATATTGTTCATAGAATTATATAAGTTAACTTGATATGATTTTGTTTTAGGCACTTAATGAGTGGGATTCAAAGTTCTCTGGAGGAGTCGACTGGCGTCAGAAGCTGGACACCCAGAGGGGTGCTGTTTTGGCCAATGAACTGAAAAACAATGCTTGTAAGCTGGCTAAATGGACTGTACAGGCTATTTTGGCTGGATCAGACCAAATTAAGTTTGGGTAAGTTGTATTTATTTTTTATATTTTCTCGTATTTGCTTTAGACTGTGTTAAGGATTTTTATTCGATTTGTCTTTTCATTTTGAAGTTATCTGGTTTGTTTTTTTGTGTGCATTGTATTGATGAATTTCTCCCTTTATGTCATTGTTGTCAATGTGCAACTTGCTTGTCTCATTTAGCAAATTGTAACCTATTTTTAACTGATAAATGAAAATTTTTTTGTTTAAGATTTCATAATAAATGCTAAAAATAATTACAATCAAGTAAATGACTGAATGTTCTTATAATTCATTGCTTTAAGTTATTAAACATACATAGATGGAAATTTATTCCTACACGTTTTCAAGCTTTGGCTATTCTAATAGGAGTATGCTTTCAGCAAAGCTGAATGCAGCTGTTAAAGCTTAACAAGGTGGCAGTAGTTAGCTGGAGGGCGGGAGGTATGCCCTGCCCACATGATAAGCCACTAAGCTCCCACTTTGCTTTTTCAGCTACCGAATAGTACAGGAATACTCCTGACATTCTCAATGGCTGCTTATTCTTTTAGATAGATTTGTTGGCAGATTGTGTGTAAAAGAAGCTAAGAAGAAGAGGTTGCAGTGGTTTCCTGATAACTGTAGAGGTATTCTCATTCTTTTCCTGGTGGACAGCATTCCTGTTTGCTATTTGTTTCCTCACTTGTGTGGCCTTCTGACAAAGACAACATAATCCCAAAGTTGGTAATCCATAGATATTGATGTGCTCTGTCGGCGTATGAAGTTATTGCCGTGCTGACTGTGAAGTACCTTATGTGAGCTCTTCTAGAGAGGAACAAGTTAAGACAACATCGAGAATGTTAAGGAAGGCCAATGAATAGGTTTTGCATATGAGCGACCCCTACCGTTTCTCTCCCCATGTGAGAGACGGTGCAGTAACAGAAACCTGCCTCTTGAATAACAGCCAAAAACTATTCCATTATGGGAAGGAACGTCAGCGGACTCAACTTTGGGGAGATGATGAAGGCCATCGTCGTTCTTTCTCCTTCCTGGAGGATGTGTCTGTTTTGTGAGAGTGAAGCAATTGGTGTGTTTTGAGATTTGTCCCGTCTTGAAGAAATGTCTGCTCTGTTACTTCCCCCCGATAGAGCTCTGTTATTTCCCCCAATGACGATGACGTTGTCTAAGAAGATCAATAAGGGTAGTTGTGTCTCCCAGACAATCTCTCAGTACATAGCAAGCAGTACTTGGTACAGATTTTCATGTCCTTGTTACCAGCTCTCGGTCTTCTACCCTTGATCCGCATAAACCAGTGAGGACACTTTCACCAAGACAGCTCCATGCGTAAGGGGTTACAGACGCAACATGATTCCAATCACACAGTCTCCACATGCATAGTTTGTACTCGCTCCATCCACAAGGTCTATACGAATACCGACTCAGAATGTACTGTATTGCCGTCCATGCATGCGTGCTAGGTGTTCACGCGTACTGGCAAGGACACACTCTCTTGTGAGTATGCGCAAGATCTCCGCATGTACGGTCTTCAACTGTGCTGCCTTTCATGGGCACCAGGATTCTTGCACACCGAGCTCACATGCTTAGTCTTCACACTTACGGACTTGGAGCGTAGTGCCCTTCAAGTGGACGGACTTGGAAGGTACTGTACCGCCTTTCACGTCCACCTGAGATGCACATCCCCAGACTATTTGTATCCTGAGTATCAACTCTCCACGCACATGTGATCCACTCACTCGGTGTCAATGATTGTTGGATATTAATGTGATATTGTCGATGAGGAGCAGGGTGATATCAGTAGACCGTCTCATCATGTATCTTTTAATCATCGGTCCTGCTGACTGACCCCTCATGCTCTGAGTCCAAGTGCTCTTCGGTCTCCATGCAATAGGACACTATGATCATCATTCAGCACAGGATTGGCCGCTCTCCTTGATCAGGAACCACATGAATGGAATTTTCGCTCATTCATCAGGTGATTGTTACTATAGAGTCTCTATGGAACTAGTACGTCTGTCACCTATTATCTGTTCCTTCTCAGTTTTCCTACCCCACCACATTGGAATCTATCAAAGCTCAAGATCTTCCAGGGCATGATGGCTTCCCACTCTGAGAATTTACCAGATAATCAAGATCTTCCAACTTGTGTGCACCCGATGCATTCGAACAGGTGATTTATCAGGCTTGATCTCAGCACTTGTACAGGTACCAAGATGCTACGTCCGGCTTGCACAGTTGCTGGCAAGGCTCCTCGCCACTGAAAGACAGGCATAAGTGTGATGTTGCTACATGTCATATGGTGCCAGGTTCTCCCATCAGCTCTCCAAAGGCTAAGGCCTTTAGTGCCCAATAACTTTGGAGAGCATATAGGGGCAGAAGCAGTTCAGTCATTGAAGGAGACCAGCCAACACTTTTTTCATACCCTCTTCCTCTACAGGGGATTGCTCTGCTCTTGGACCAGTTAGTGCAAACTTGTGGGAGAAAGGACTCTTTGAAGAACTTTGAGAATTATCGAGCCTACGGTACCTGGCCTAGTCTGATAACTTATGAAGGTAAAGATCTTTAAGACTTAATTTAATATTAACGAGTTTGTTGCACTCATTTGTGTCAATGACAGAGAGGCCTTTTCCTCACGGGCTGCTCCCTAGCAATCACTACAGTAATATTAGATGTTTATAGTCAGCAACCAGCATTCTCCTGAATTTATTGTTTCATTGGAGCAAGAATAATGGACGATCTAACTGGTAGCTGCATGATTATCCTCATTGTGGGACCTCCTCTCTTGGGAATCTGTCGTCCAAAGAAGTATCTGGGAAAGGGATGGGGCACCCATCTGAGTATCCTACGTGTCTCAGGATATAACCCACGGAAGGAGGCTTACTCTTGGGAACCTGACAATACAGAAAAGATATTTGCAAGCTTTATCTAAGCAGGAGGATTGTTTGAGCTAATGCATTCAATTGACAAGGCCGTTGTGTGATGTTTAATTGTGATCCCTACATCATTACTCTACCTGCTCTCCATTCAGTAGGATGGGAGTTTTCAGAATTTTGCTTCCTGTTGCCAGTCTGTCGACAGCGTTCGAGGACACCTTCCAACATCCATAGGAATTCTAGACGCTCTTTACTTTCCACCTATTTTCCAGTTTCATTTATGGCTCAACAGGTGGTTAAAGACATTAATGTTTGGCAAGTGACCACATACTGAATTGTATCCTTGTCTCTTACATGAGCTGGCAAGTCTCTCAGTCGATCCTGCTTTAACCCGTGGGACAAACAGTAGCTAGGTCTTCAACTTGAGACTGTTCTCTACTAGCTTAGCCCTGATGAAGCAAGTGGGACACAATATTACTTTGTGTCTCAAGTCATTCTGAATGATAGATCTCATCATCTTGGTTCAGGAGTTCTTGTTCAGCACCTAGAACCCAGCCATTTATGGCTTTGAGTCCTTCATCTCTTCCTAATAAGAATGACTAGTGGGGAATAGTATGACATGCATTCCTGTCCTAGGAGGACACTGACTTCCTACAGCTACAGAAAGAATAAGAGGGTAAGACCCTGGAACATTTTCTGGCTTTGTGGTGCAATTAGACATGTTTTTTCCTGCAGGCTAGGAGACAAAAGGACCACCCCAAATTTGAGAGCGCGAAGTCACATGTCGAGTCTATTCCAGTTCTCGGGAAGAAAGTATCAGGGATACATTTCTGGTATATAAGAGTCTAGTAATGACAGACAACTTTTTCGCCTATTATCTATATCAGCATATCCATAGGTACTTGGATACCTGAATCCTTGGCCCAGTGGTAGTTTCTTAACAGATTATGTAGCAAACCTAGCTCCTTCCATCTTGTCTTAAGATAGGGTGCAGCAGATGCTGCGTTATTAACTGGATCTGATGCCAGATGCAGGTAAGCAACAAGATAAAGCAATTTTCCTTTATAAATGTTTTATTTAAGGCTCTCCCCCCCCATCCTTGGAGGGGGAGAAGGCTATATGTATGCAAAGCCTCCTCTCATAAGTAACCATACATTCAACTGTCTTATCCTGCACACAAATATAGGCACATCCTTGACTGTCTATCTGTCCTTGGTAGTGACCTCGCCCAACACCTGCCTCATCTTCATGCTCATGTCATTAGGGGGTTAACAGGAGTCATCACTTTCCCTCCTTTAGTCAGTTCCTGGGAAAATGAACCTGCCAGTTGTTTATGGGGACTTCCTACTGCCTGGTAAGTTTCCTATTACATCATACATATACCAAGGCACTTCCCCCAATTTTTGCGGGGTACATACATACATATACCAAAGGCACCTCCCCCAATTTTGGGGGGTAGCCGACATCAAACAAATGAAACAGAAAAGGGGACCTCTCCTCTCTACGTTCCTCCCAGCCTGACAAGGGACTCAACTGAGTTCAGCTGGTCCTGCTAGGGGTGCCACAGCCCCCCTCCCCCTTATCCTATTAAAGGTCAAAATTTGTATTTTGTGTAGAAATAAATCACAAAGTCTTTAAAAGTAATTTGTATTTTTCCTATCCACTGTACAGTATACAAACCCGAGTCTTAACTTGCACTGCTTTCCTCAAACACCACGCAGCTCCTAGGTTTTAGTTCATAGAGGGAACTCAGTGGCATGTCGGATAGGTTGGGCCTTCCTGCTACCTCATTAAGTTGTAATAGCCATATCTAGGTTTTCTGAAAACATAATTGTATTAAAGGACTTTGATTTGTATAGCTAGGTAAAATACATTACTTAAAAAAATTTATATTTATGTCTATTAGGGAGTAATACAAAAGTAATTTCCCTTTACTGTACATTGAAAATATTCTTAGAACTAAATTTCTATATAATCATCAAAGATTTAAAAGGAATATAATTTTTTCCTACAGTTATGTCTCTCGTATGAATGTCCGTGACTCTACGAAGCACATGATTCTAGGAACCCAGCAATTTAAACCTATGGAATTTGCCAACCAGATTAACCTGAGTATGGATAATGCTTGGGGCATATTGAGGTGTATCATAGACATTTGTATGAAGCTTCCAGATGGCAAGTACCTCATCATGAAGGATCCTAATAAGGTTAGTTCTTAGAAAGAGTTTTGTTGTATGTATAAATGTTGTAGAAGATGATAGGAGGGGGAGAAGATGGGAGACAAAGGAAAATATTGATTTATTAATGATTTTGATTGACTTTTCATTTAAGGATAATTAGGTATTGGTATCTATTTGGTAATTTCACTCCTTGATTAGAAAGGGATAGAATACAACTGCATTTAATTTGAATTTGCCATAGATATAACAAATGAATGGTCTTTGTTTCCAAGAAGGTGAATGAATTTTTTTACCATGAATTTGTTTTATTATTTGTTAGCCATTACAATTTAAATAAATACAAGAAATATATTTGTTATTCCCTAAACACACACACACACACACACACTTTTTTTTTTTTTTTTTTAGTTGTCAATAATTTTTTTTTTTCCTAATTATTTTTTAATCTTTCCCAAACAGGCAATGATCCGTCTTTATGACATCCCAGATAACACCTTTGAATCTGAGGATGAAGATAATGAGAAGCAAGGGGACGGTGAGGGTAAGCAAGCTTCTTGAAAGAAAACGCTTATTTTTATAAGAGTTTTAGCTATGTAAGTTAACGGCTGGTTCCTGTTGTCTGCTTACAGTATGCTCGCTCTAATTATTGGGGATTAGCTGTCTTAAGGTTGTTCTTGAATTTGAAGTACAGTAAATGGAAATAGTAGATGGTCAAAGATTTCTTCATTTCGATTATGTACTTTCAGTAGGAGTTTGTTCTTTCAGTTTGATTTCATATTTAGTGGAAAATTTGTAGTTTGCAGTAGCCTCTTGCAATTTGTCTTTCCTTGTTACAGTTTGTAAAAAATATATGTTCTTGATGAATCTTCATTATTGAATCATCTAACCCAGTAGTTTTATTGAAACCCCCTTATAATTTGTGAGCAGGCGTTTAAATCTTCAAACAAAAAACTTTGGATGCGCATTGTGAGCTTGTCCCGTTTTAATTTGTAATTCAAGTGACTTGAAAATAGTTATTGCTCTAGGATTTTATGAATAGGAATTGTTTAGGGGTATTAAAACAAGTAATTTGAACTTCCGATCAGTATCTTTGCACCGATTAGGACCATGCATATTTTCTAGGTTATTATTCATTTATATTTGAAAAACTAGTTCTGCATATTGCTAACACTTATTACACTCACATTCTCAAATCTTGAAGGCTTTATGAATTAGTAATTACATTGCTAAACTTGATTTGAATGGATTTTTGGCTATACAATATTTCTAATACACTATATGTGTATGTGAATTTGTCTAGATAACTTATCTTTTCATATTTTACTTGAAACCGTATGTCTTGACTCTGAAGGAAAGGCATCTCTCATTGTTTTGGTGTTTATGTGCCTTCCTTGGTTATTGGTGTTCATTGGCAAGCCTCTCTCCAAGTGATGTGGTTATTGTTGTGTAAAAATCATTGCTTGACAGTAATTGAAAGGAATTAAGGATAGTTCAGCAAATGTGAGTTTGTTAGAGGCTTTGCAGTTTGTCAGTCGTGGTAGATCCAAATATAACTTTCTATGATGATTGAAAATTTCTCCCTACTGGAATCTGTCAGACTTTTCTAATGAAGAGGATTAATTTTTAGGGAATATAGTAATTTTCTTTAGACACATTTTTCCCAGGGATCATCATAAATTAGGTCCTGATACTGACTTATTTGTTTCCAGTCTTACAAGAAGATAAAGGAGTCAGTGTAGCATTGTAATGTTTTGGATTTTTTTTTATACTTTATTAAGATTATTTAATGTTAAATAGTCATTTCCATTTATACCTTGACATCTGCTTTGCATGACAAACATGTAATAAAGATGTTTTCAACTACAATAGGCTGTGAATTTAAAGTCAAGAACAAAATTTAATGTTAATAATTTTTCTGCTTTGCTGGCCTACTAACATATATTGTATTGTCTAACATATTCTTTAATTAGTTTAACATAAACTGTTTCATTAGCACAAAAGTGGTGTATTTGTTTAAGCATCTTTTATTTGTGCTGTTGTTACAGTTCATTGTAGCAAACAAAGTAGTACTGTAATATACTAATAGTTACTAATATAATCTTGGATGGCATGTGATTTATTTATCTAAGTTTAATTTCTTCCGTATAAGTTGTATCTGGAATTTGACAATTGTTATTTTAAGTTTGGTACACTTTGTAATGCATAGATTAAAATTTGCATACTCTACAAAGTTTGGATAGAAATTACTACCAGCTCCCCGAAGCTCATCTACTAGCTGCTGTAAGACATGTCAGAATCTTGAGAAGATCTTTTGTCAAAAGTATAGAAATCATTGTTAGAGAAGCTTTATAGAAACTGTTTGGCATTGACTAATTTTTGTAAATTGAATCAATCATTTATTTGGTAACCTTTTTTTTAATAATAGAATTATTAAAGAAATTTCAAATTCCATCATTTAATTTTTAAAATAAAGGAATATTATACAGTATGTAGACTTTTCTTTTTGGTTGATACAAGTTTCATGTTAACAAAAAGATAATGTTCGTTAATTTTTTTGTGTATAGAGGAAATGAAAATTTAGTGCCAGAGCCAATGAAAAAACTTTATAAGCCCATGCTGCTTACCTTACTGTACATTTGCAATTTGAAGTTGGAAGTGATTTAATAAAGACTCCTTTTGTGCTTACTCTTCTTGTATTCAAATATTGTGTTTTTAAAAGGGCTATTGAATCCATGAAAACTATAGTTAGAAAAATTCTCTGGTACAGTACTTGATAGGAATAATTTAAAACTAATACTCTATAAATGTCATCCTTTTTATGTGATCATAAAGGGAAGTAAAGATGCCAATAAAGCAGGTAATATGCAACTCACGGGTAACCATTCTCATTGGTGACTATTTAACATTTCTAAAGATGTTCATCTTTGATAAAGCTGAGATGTGGATAGTTAAGTCTGACAAAAATTGAAGAAAAGTGTCCATAGGACTGTAGCATACTATGCATCAAAACAAAACCTTTTTCATGGTAGAAGTAATTCTGTCCCATCTTTGTGCTAGTCACTCATTCACCCATGGATATTTTATGACTTGCCCTTCATGACCCAATTCCTGTATGCATAGAATACCTGTCAGCATTGTCAAATACATTTTATATGAAAGTGCAAACTTCAAACTACAGCTAATGTGAACTTTGGAAATGAAGCAATAAAGGGAATTTTGTCAGACATACATTTGCAGTACTTTTCAATTTGAAGAAGTTATAATTTAATGTCAAAACACATCAAGATGTTTTAAACATTTCAATACGTCAAAAATTTTAATGCAGGAGCAAATCAAGATTTAGGATTATTGAAGTTTTATTTAATGCTAGAGCTAAACCCTTTTTGTCTAGCCTTATTAAAGTTTAAAAATGTTCTTCCTGTATGGGGAAATACTTTTTACTATTTGGTGGATCATTAAGTATGGTCAGTATCATGATTGCTGAGGTGGAATATTGTATATATAATCCATCAGCCTTCTATACAGATGTTGATGTTCAACTGTATTGGGTAACTTGGAATGCGAAAGGAAAGAAGTTTACTTTATTTTAGGTTACATTTTCATAATGTAACAACGGGTAAACTCGACATAAGGTAATGCTGCTTCAGATACGTTTTATTTTGGGAAAAGAGAATGGAATTGGTAACTAAATCCCCTATTGTAGTTGAAGTCCTGGTTAAATCAAGATGGGGGAGTTGGAAAAAGGATTTAGCATTTGCCTCCTAAAGGACAAACTTATGAATCAGTTGTGTGATGGAAAGAAGCCTCCTTTATTCCGAAAGAACAGTTGTCAAGATGATACCTAAGGTTTCTCTACTTTACGTTAGGTAAACAAATGTTAAGCCCCAAAATTTGTAGCAATATTCAAAATGGGAAAAAGATAGGTTGTGGCCTAAAATTTAAAATTTCAGCCAAGAATTTACCCACATGTAAAAAAGAAGAGCACATCTAAAGATTTTACCAGTAGTATTAGTTAGAACAATAAAAAGATTTTGAGTAACCAGAGCACCCAAGATTTTTCTATAACAGAATTGAGGTTTTCCATCACATTTCCATTAAGGGTAATCATGAGTTGGGTGGAAAATTAAACTCAAATATTTAGAATTTAATTATAATAACCCTCATTCAAAGAACTTAAGGTGAAGGAAAGTACTTTTAATATGTATGTGTTATGGAGGTAATGTACAGGTAATATTGGTTGCTATAGAAAGGTATGTTAAATGCTCTTCATAAAGTGGATAGAAAGTGAAAAAGACAGGCAGAACATTACAAGAGAGGGGAATGACAGCAGATACACATTAAGATAAAATGCTAGAAATAATAGTGGAGGTTTTAAGGTAGTGATTGAGAAATTGCTCTTCATATTTTCTTTCAGTAGATATGCAGGAGTCATGTTACAGAAGAAAAAAAAATAGCCATTGTGTACTATTTAGTTATATTATTTGTGACCCCTTAGTTGTTCGTTTCATTTCACCTCTTGCTGTGCATTGTAGGTATTATTTAGGTGTCAGCAGCTTCCTTACCTTTATATCTTTCTACTGAATCTCTGTTTTGGTTTCCTTTTTTTCCAATTTGCAGTCCAACATATTTTGAACTGACAAAGTGTAAATGCAAAGTTTTCTCCAGTTCCAATTGGGAGCTAAATGGCTTCACAAGCCCTAGCTTAGGCCTACAGTATGTTGTTATTTATAAATCTAATTCAATGCTTAGAATTTGTTCCAGTTCTAGTCTCATTTAAGAGTTTTAATGACTTATAAATACTTTATTAATGGTTTCTGTGGTTATGACTCCAAGCACAGAATAGTCAAATTCCCAGCAAAGGAATTTTTTGAGTGTGATACCTACTTTCCTTTTCATTGTATTTTCTCTTCATACTGTATTTTATTCTCGGAACCTTTTGTGTTCAGATTATTTTAATGACAGTAAATGTCCCTCACCTTATATTATAATTGTAGTGTAAAATATATATCATGCAATAGACGAAAAATTTTAAAACAGCCATTTTCTAGTTGGTATAGTTGGGAAGTGATGAACTTGTTCCTCCTTGGGTTTGGAGTTCTAGTGGCTAAGAAAAATGCCTAATTTCTTTCCCTGTTATGGATTATCAAGGTTACCGGTAGAAATAGTACCTAGAAAATAATCTATTGAAAGTCCATATCATAATCCTTGTGAATGTGGCTAGTAAATTTATATCCCCTTATGTTTTGTAACAGATATAGTTAGATATTATTGTATAGTTATACCTTATTGAAGCTGTTTGGAGCTTGATAATTTTCAACTTTGATTTGCTATTTGTGAAGAATAGAGGGAAAATGAATAAATTTTTCACGTTCTTCACATATACAGTTGTAATGCTTAAACATTCGATAGTAAAAATGCCAAACCGTTGAATGAGTTACTATATTACCAATGAAATGGGGCAGCTGTATGTTGTTTATAGGTCGTCAGGCGTGTTTTTGGACAAGCAGTTAGTGTTAGGTCACAAACATTGGAACTTAATTGATAACATCCCAAGTGATGTTATACTACATTTTATGTCAACTGCTAGAATAATTTTTATAGTTCTATGATGCCACCTCCCAAATCCCAGTTCCCATTTGTGTATAATACTGTATCCGCTATTTTCAACCAAATAAGTTTTTAGTTTTATAAATCATTTTGGTAATTAGTAGTTTAGAATTTTGGCTTTATGGTCCAGACAAATTGCCATAACTCTGAAGGGGTAGTGCCATCAATGCTTTTTTCATGGTGCAATGTAGGCATTACCAAAGAATCTCTGCAGTATCTTTTTTTGCCATAACTATACCCAATTGTTAACTATCTACTTTATCTGTTTGCAATTCCTTCTGTCTTCCTATATCTTTCGCTTCGTAGTGCAGCGTAATTATCCTCCCCGAGCTGCACTTTGACTGTGAATAACCTTGTTGATCCCAATGCCAAGCGTTATCATTCAAATTCTATCGATCTAATCCAGACTCCCAAAACTTTTTGTATATAGTATATTTGCATACATTTATTGATAGCCCACACCTTCTTTTGGGCAAAATGATCTCTGAGGGAACATTCTATTTAGGTTACACATTGTATTAATACAGTACTTTACTACTGCACTACTTATGATTCAGTAAGTGTTACTTTAATATGAGTGACGTACTGTACTGTAAATGAAAGCCAGTTGTCTCAATCTTGTATAAAGCAACTTTCCTGGATTCTGAAACAGTATTTTTTATCAAGTTAAATGTATTGACAAATGTTCAACTTTGATTGAGGATGCTTCAAAACCATTGTCTCCTGTTTTATTTGCTGTGGCATTGTTATAGCCTCTTAACGCCTGCTGGAAGCTCCGTCAGTTTTGAAAGTTTGTTCCTACGGTCGTAATATGTATGGGAATACCTTTAGTCAAGATGGAAGTATGTGTTATTTAATCTTTAGCGTACTTTTGAAATTTTAACTGAATATGTTATGCCATATTATCATACTATTATATACTAAAAAATAATCCCTATTCAATTATGCAATCTTTCTGGTTCCTTCATCATGAATTTGACTCCTATAGATAATGATATAGATAGGAAAGACAGGTGAGTGAATAGTTTACTAATACCACGTTTTAGTCTTTGTTTAATGTTGTAGGGTAGTTGGTTGTTCAGTATTTTCTTTTGTAGAATGTTCTTCTGATTTTTAATTTTGTTATATTTTCTATTTATGCTTCTACTCACATTAGATAAATTTGTATCTAAGGATGCATGGTTAAGGCTCAAAATGTGATTTTCAAAAACTGCTTTCTTGATAGTCAGCTTAAAAGTATTGAATACTGTTATGTAAAAGTAATTCTTGATAATTGGAAATGAAATATGCAGTTTGAATATTGACTTGGACTTTATTTAAAAGTAAAGTTTCTTATAAATTGAATTTAGATTAAATTCCTTGATTGAGAACCCCAGATTTATTTTGAATGCATATATGTTATCATAACTAATGTTTTGTTTGATGTTAATAATTGTTGAAAAAGTAGCTGGTTTAGTTAGTGTATTTAAGCTTTTCATATACTTTATTTATTTTGCTATTTTTGCATTGTAGGTGAAGACTGAGAGCATAGCCCTCACTGGTGAAAGTGACCCAGTAGCAGCTCCTGAGGTTGTCCCCATCTCTCGGACCAAAATCTATATCAGCTGTTGTCTTGATTAAATGGCCTTTTCTGTTTCTTGTGATTGACATTGGTTTTTTAACAGGTGCTTGAATTTACTTTTCTTTGTTGTTCTTAAAACACTGAAAATTTTTCATTAAAGGAGCTGTTATTGAAATGTATGTGATTTCATTTATTCCATTTTTTACTTTAAGAGGAGAAAATTGTTTATTTTCAGTGTGGCCTTAGTTGTTTGCTCTTTGCATTTTTTCCTGTTTTATTCACTTGCTTTATTATAAATGTTAATGTTTTGTTGCTTATTCAACTTGCATTATGAAAAAAAATAGTTTTATTTGTCTAGTCCAAATTGTTACCATTCATTGTGAGATCTCTTTCATTAGGATATAGACTTTTTTAATAAAATATTATTGTAGTTTTAACTTACTCTAACTAGACTCCATAATAGAATATTATTTTAATGAATCTTCCCTATTGCATATAAGCTGTATGCTTTCAATACAAGCTGATTGACAAGGAGTATAGTATAGAGTTTAAGAGAGGATTTAAACTAGCCTTTGTAGTCGGTAGTCCTCAATTTTACCACCGGGAGGCATGCAAAAGCATTTTTTTTTTATAGCCTTGTCTTACATGTCAGCAAGTAGTATTGTTCCAACCAAGTGTGTTGAGGCTCTTCCGTGCAGTTACTTTGGACAATTGGTTCAGTATTAAGTTCTTTTCTTAATGCATTCAGTGTCTCTCCTCTTTAACTGCATAATTCTTGTATTGTGTCTGCAAAAACCAAAACCACCTGATCATAACATAGGCTACATTATGATCTGCATTCCAGATGTGTAACCTGGATAGGTAAAATTCTTATTATAGATAATTGTTGTTAAGAATGTCATCATGTAGTCTCATGTGTTAGTTATATGGTTAGAAGAGAGTGAGATTAGGTTGTTTTATGGAACATAACAAATGTGAATTGGCTAAACCTTTTATTTGTGGTCTTAAAGCTTATCTCATAACTGTCCTCATTCTCTACCTCTTGTCACCTATACAGTACTATATTTCCGTCAAGGATTAAACAGTCCCTTTGCATGGTGATTTTGCATTGCTTAGGGTCAAAGTAAAGAAAATATCAGCATTTTATCCAAATCACTCCTTATTGATATTTCGTGCCCCACTTTGAATGAGGTCTATTTCACACCCTGCATTTGCCTATTCTTTCCATAGCCAATTAGAGTCGAGAGCATGGTAGAAACTGCCATCCTATTGACTGGCCACTGGCTTTTATCTTTGCTTTTCATGCATCAGCCCCATCCACCTCTCCACATGCACCTAGCTTTGTTGCTAATGTAGCCTCTATTCCTGCTCTTATGAGAAAGGGGATGGTAGCCCCGCCTTTAGAGAATATTTTATATATGTAGATCCTAGCTTCCTCTAACTATTCTTATCAGTTCTCATTTCTCTAGTATGAAGAATTGTGGTTTTTTTATCAACTCTCTTCTTTTAAATCCATGATAATTTCTCCCGTCTATTCTTATCAGTTCTCATTTCTCTAGTATGAAGAATTGTGGTTTTTTTATTAACTCTCTTCTTTTAAATCCATGATAATTTCTCCCGTCTATTCTTATCAGTTCTCATTTCTCTAGTATGAAGAATTGTGGTTTTTTTATCAACTCTCTTCTTTTAAATCCATGATAATTTCTCCCGTTCCTGTCGAGTGCTCTTGCTGCATCTACATCTGCACCCTCTTTTGCAATGTTGCTTGATCTTAACTGCTCCTACTTCTCAATGGCATTCATATTTGTAGTGGCACTGCATGTATTATCTTCAGGCCTTCGTCAGCGTGGATGTCCTCAACCTGTTCTCTAACTTATCCAACTTGGGCTGAGGCTACCTAAGGCAATCTCCATCTTTTATGCCCATGAATTCAAATTTCACTTTCAAGCCATTAACTCAATCAGAAGACTAGTTACTAAAGAAGACAATAGTTCCAAAGTCCGATAATACTATTGCTTTGTCTTTATGCCTGGAAACATGGAGGTATCAAATCTAAGTCTTGTTTCCTCCTCATTCAAGAACTTCGCTGGACGGAATGATGATAGTCTGTCTACTTCAAATGGTGTAAGTTGAAAGGCATGTAGTTAAAGTTATTTTTCTAACATGGATTTGCTAAGTATACTACAATCCCAGCCATTAAAGGTTATATCTTCTGTGCTTAGTCACTGTGCTTTGGATTTATCTAACTGGCCAAAATTTAAGGATATGATCATGTCCTTTACCATTGAATATCATCCTGACTCCAAACCCATATCTTGAAATTTAGTTGTGATCTTGTAATTGTTATGCAGTTCCTCTTATTAAACCTTCCAACCCTTCTGGTTTAAAGGATTATTAGTGAAATAGATATTCCTATTAGATCTCACTTCAGATAACAAAATCATTTTCACTTTTAGCCGAGTAATTCTGACCCCCATCAGAATTGGGGGCTAAGAGCTATTTAAAGACCAAGAGCTCTCGTAGATATATCTGCCTACTATGGATTTTTTGTGGGTTGTTACCAAGACATGATCTCCCTCTCTCTGTTCATTAAAGGATTTGCAAGCATACATAGAGAGATCTTGTTCTTCAAAAGTTTCTTTAGCACTTGAAAACAAAGCTCTTATGTCTAAGAATGCCATGTCCTTTCTGAAGAATATTATTATTGATAACCATTACATTTAGATGGTGTTGATAAAGTTGCCATTGTAGCCCATTGGAGATGCAATGAAGTTTTTGTCTGTTTGAAAGTTATTTTAATCCTACATGACTAATGCCTCATTTTAGGTCCATTTATTGATGCAGGGAATGTATTGGATTGAACCCGAGAAGGCCCTCTTCCAATTCTTAAATATCGGCGTTCAGTTATAGAGAACAAAGAAGTAGACATTGCTGTGTATGTATGTCCCTTTACATAATTAAGTATTACTTTTTATTGACCAGGCCTTTTTGTATCATAAGGCAAATCCCTTTGACAGAGGAACACTTACCCTCAATAGCTTAATGCAATAAGTGCTGAACTCCTTCTCATACCACTAGTAGTGAGAGATGTAGCAAAAATGTCAAAATCCTTGAAGCTGCAACAAGTTAAAATGGCAGAAGCTTTGATTTGAAGTAGGAAGCATTTAAGGAATTTATTTATCTAATAAAAATCTAAAGTACTTGTAGATGGATTTTCACTACTGTAGTAGGCTGTCACTATCATTCCATCCAACTTATGTGTTGCTCATCTCCTGAATACTGGGGAAGCTTCATGGAAATGAAGTATGTGCTTAATAAAATTTATTATCCAAATACTTGAGCAGTACAGTATTAATATATTTTCCCACTCTCCTCTCCATTTCTAGTGGACTCGAAACACAAACCCCAATATGGGGACAATACCGTTTGCGCACTGTTTATTACTTAACGGTATTTGCAGTGTTCCTTTGTACCTTAGCTGTATTTTTTTTTTTTTATTATCCTAATTTTCTTCCATCTTGCCATCCAACCTCCTTAAATTAATACTGAATTGTGCAATTGTAGGTTTTTATCCAGAGAGGACTTTAGTGCTGAAGGGCCTACGGGTCTTAACGCTGCGCTATATAGCCCAAATTCATAAATCTAAACCACGTGATATACAAGATGCTCTTGCATTCCTCCGTTGGGGTGAAAACAAGCTTTTACCCAAGGCTTGTCAATAATCCACTTGAGTTAACAATGTTGCTTTTAAAAGCATATGCAGTAGCTTAGAATTTCGGGGTGAAATTGATTTTCACTTGGATGCAATAACTTCAATGTGGGACCAAACAGAATACCTGTAGATAGAAAGTTGAGGACAGAAACAATTCTGCTGTGTCCTTTGTGGGATTACAAGAAATTTGTGGTAGTGGTCTAGTAATAATCTTTTTTTTTTTTTTTTTTTTTTTTTTTTTTTTTTTTTTTTTTTTTTTTTTCAAAGTTGAAATTTTTTACTAATGTTAGGAATGATAATGTATACCCTAATAATGTCAATGTTTAATTTCCATCAATTATTAGAATGGGATGTCATGAAATGGTAGTCTGTCAAAGGCTTATCCTTTAATACACTTTTTCTTCACCAAGGTGAAACTGAGTACAGAAACCATCCTGAGGTGGACGATTTCCAAATATGATCAGGTTAGTTGTGTTCAGTAACATTTCAATTTACTGTGCCTTTTCAAGTGACGGGAAAAAGTAGAATGAATTTTGTAGAATTTTTATTAAGTTAATAACACCATTGAGTCATAATTTTAGACTATTAGCTGTAGAGGAAATTGGATAGTTAGGTTGAAAAGAGACGGAATGGGACATAAGTGTTGAAGGGTAAAAAATGCAGTTGACACCTCAAAATTGTGTTGCGATGAATCATCTGTTAAACATATTGTGCTTCATACAAGGCCCACTGATGCACTGTGTTTTATAGTGTTTTTCAATAGTTGTAAGTGTGTGAAAACTCATTTTGAAAGCTGTTTGCATTATGAAGATGTAAAAGTTTGCAATTTAGGTAGATACCCTTATTAGGCATTTTTTTAGAGTTGAGTGGCATTATCAGTAATGGTGAATACCTCCTTTACTAAGATTCAGTTTATATGTTGCAGGATTGCTTTTGATAAATAATTGAATGCTTTCAGCTATAGGGTAGTATACAGGTGTTTAAAAAGATTATTAGTTATGGATAGTTTCTGTTTAATCGAGGATATTTGCATTTGGACTGTTAGATACATCATCTATGTAATTCTTAATGCAAACATCATTGATGGTTTATGGAGACTTCAGAGTAATGAGTATGGAAAATTTTTAAAGTAGAAACTAATACAGTATATCTATACAGTATTTCTACTTGTCATATTAAAGTTAGCAGCTCACATAATTATGTGTATCAGGTGATTGATAAGCAGGTTCTGTCTTCAAGGATTCAGTCATTCACGATACAGTACAGAGAACTGTATAACCTATCAAATAAAGATTCGCATATTCTCTGTTCCGCGATAAGTACTCTCGGGGCCGGATGATAATGAAACCAACCATGCTCCTTTACACCCGGCATGCTCACAGGCAATGGGGAGTGAGTTAGTAGGTTAGGAGTTAAGCCACCCTAAGGCGGAAATTATTCGTGGATTCTTGCTTTTCGCGCCTGTTTCTGTTACCTAACTCCCGTGAATAAGGAGGGTTGACTGTAGTTACATTTTGTAAAATTCTGATTGTAGGGTATGCTACTCCTAGTTTTACTTTTGAATACTGTATAACTTTATTGCAGTTGTTCATCTTGTTATTCTGAATATCTCAATCCCAAGTGTCTGATTACTGATTATTTTTCTACATGTAATACAGACCTTCGACCTTTAATAGTATATGACTTAGCAAAGCTGAAATGGCCATTTAAACTTTTAACAAGGTAATATTAGTAGTAGAGGGAGTAGGCTGGTCGGACACACCCCACCACCAGGTAGCGTAACCTTCAATTGACTTATACCACTGGAAAGTACTGTACGTTTGCATGGTATGAGAGAGACAGAAAACTTATTCATACTGGTAACTAATAATGATAGATATAAATGAACTGTATGAAAACTATGATAAACTATAACATATTAGTGCTGATGTAATATTAACTATGATGTTATGAATAAGTTTTTAAGTATATAAACGAGACGTTCTTAATTGTCTATTATAGTGTAAGTGGTTAAGAAATAAAAAGAATGTAAAATCAATTGCAAAAAAATTATACAGTACTCTGCTATTTGTATGTTTGCATATTCACGATACAGCAGCGGTAGCTTGAGATAAGCTGATTACAACTAAAAGTAAAGGATTATTGTTGATTATTAAATGGACCAAAAATGGAAAAAGAAAAAACAAAAACCCTTTGATAAAGCACAATTAACTTTATAAAAAATCAGGATTTTTTAGAATGTGACAATGTCTGCTAAAACTAGTGGTCGTCTAACGAAATCAATCGCCATGTTTTAAGCCTTAGCCTACGATCAAAAATAGATTTCTGCGGATTTTTTTTTTATTCATTACATCACTTGTAGTTTATTTATTTCCTGGTTTCTTTTCCTCACTGGGCTATTTTTCTCTTATAGCATCCTGCTTTTCCAACTAGGGTTGTAGCTTAGCTAGTAATAATAATAATATGTACGTATTTTATGGCATGTGTGTGAGAGAGAGAGAGAGAGATCAAATGCTGTTGTTTTGTTTGTTTCTTTCACTGACAGGAATCAACGAATTGCTCACTACAATTCACAATATAGTGATGTTGATGTAGTTCTTAAACTCAGGGTTATTAAATATAATACATAGCTAATAATAATTTATTTCAGGTAAAATACATTTCATTTAGGTATAAAACAACTGAGGACTTGGGGTCCTCATTAGACAGACTTGCCATTTATTCTTATGGGAAAATTCATTCCATATGCCACAATTTGACAACTTAGATTAATGAATGATTTTAACAAATAAACAATTTCCAGTCCCAATTACAGTACCATATCTCAACATGCTTTATAGTAGTTTAGCGTTACTTTACTGAAGTGCCGTGGCCTGGACGTCGGTTGTCAGTCACGTCCACTTCTTCCTGTTTGTAGCCATTTGTATCACTTTATTTGGTGTATAATTACCCTCCAATCCTACCACAATACTGCTCATGTACTTTGTCATCTGCCTCCCCCTCAATCTCCTCCACTTTGTCCTTCCAGTAAGATGTAAGTGCCCTATTTTCTTTCATCTTATGACATGCCCAACAAAACTCAGTTGTCTCTGTTATATTTCCTTAACCAATGCTCTCTGCACTCCAAGTCTTGCCATTACCTCCTCATTTGTTACTCTGTTCCTCCAAGCTATTCTACACATTCTTCTGTTAAACCACATCTCTGCTGCATTTAGCTTGTTTCCCAGCTCTCATGTTGTGTCCAGCTCTCTGACCCATACATAAGGTGGGCCACACATATGTTCTTAATGCTCTAATTCTTGTTCGTGCACCAATTATATTATTTGTCAGTAGAATTTTCATGTTTTTAAAGGCATTTTTGGTTATTGGGATTCTCCTATCTATTTCATGTTTTGCTCTACCATCTTGAGTCACCATACTACTCAGGTAAACAAAGATGTTAGTTTACTTTATTCTTTCATTGTTTATTAGATTTCATATGGTTGGTTCTGGGGTTTTTGATGCCGCCACCAATTCACTTTGTCTTACATTTATTCTTAGTCCCCCTAATTCACTCTTTGTTCACTGTATCTAGAAATCGTTATAACTTTTCGGCAGTGTCATCTGTATGATGAATGTTATTTATATGACTCCTCCAGTACTAATCCTGTCCACACCTATTATGTTTCTCAAGATGATTTCCTCATATATTGCAAATAAATCTGCGGACAAAACACATCTCTGGCGCACTCCTCTATTTCTATCCATGATGTCAGATTGTTATCAATGTTGACTATTGCTAGTTGACTTCAGTTTAAATTAGTAATAAGTCTGATGTCCTTGTCATTTAGGTTTAATCTTTGCAGGAGTTTTATTAAGTCTGTGTGCCTCACTTTATCAAATGCTTTTTCAATCAGTAAAGCACATATACTTTACTATTATTTTCCATTATTATTACATTGTGTTCTAATAACTACTTCTTATACAGGTATTAACAGTTATGTTAGGTATATTGAAGGATTCAAATGTGTTTGACTGTATTTCATTGTAGTTATAGGTTTCTTATGAAATTTTTTATGAAATTTAATGTGGTGTTTTTGTAGAACTTGGAACGAATTAGGCAATTTACATGTAAAATGTGACTCATCATATAAAAAAACATATAATACGAAAGCCAGTCCGGAATGAATTAATTTTGTATCCTGAGGTATTACTGTATTTGAAAACTTAAAACTATAAACCATTGTCTTTTTGTGAACATTTTGATACAGTATTACTAAAGTTCCATGGGTGAAACAGATCCAGCCTTGATCATAATATAGGGAAAATGCAAGGCTTTTCATTATATTGATTTTATGTCTCTCTAGGTTCTTGAACAGTCAGTCAGTGGGCTGAGAAAAATGGGAAATATTCAATATTCACTCATTCAACCATTGTGAGTTAACCTAATATTTCTGTGAGGAGGCATGCACTCAGCCAATCAAGTCTGGCACTTCAGAAATTATGATAATGATAATGTTGATATTAATATTATTATTCATAACTATTAGCATAAGGACAAGCCAGAATTCCATTAAATTACACTGAAAACAAACAGTAGTACATCCCATAAGCCGATAGTGCTGTCAGTGTACTTTATGTACTACACTGAAGGCTCTTTGCAGCATCCTTTTGGACATTAACTTTCCTCCATATATTTTGTCCTTTTACTCTACCTCTATTCCTGCTTCCTTTCTTCCATCTTACTGCCCAATTGCTCAATATTTTCAAACTGCATAACTGCAGTTGCACCTGGCTGCAGAATGGCCCTACATACCTCAGTCTTGGGCCATATCGCCCTACTTAAATAAATCCTATGCAAACTAGAGGGGCACTCAGTAGAGAGCATGACTTTGAGACGCCTAGCAATCTTATTTTGCTCTTAACTCCACTACGTAGTTGGACTTTGATGTATTTTCTTCAAAATCTAATGGATTTGTCCTTGGGTCATACCCACATGTCCACCAAGTTTCGTTGAAATGGGTTGAATAGCTTTGGCGTAATGTTGTTCACAAACCAAAATTAAACCAACAAAATATTTGCCATTTACTTATTATTATTATTATTATTATTATTATTATTACTGGCTAAGCTACAACCCTAGTTGGAAAAGCAGGATGCTATAAGCCCCCGGGCTCCAACGGGGAAAATAGCCCAGTGAGGAAAGGAAACATGGAAAAAAAAACTTTTTAAAAAGAGTAAACTTTAAAAACTTTAAAAAAACAAGAGGAAGAGAAAGAAGACAGAACAGCGTGCATGAGTGTACCCTCAAGCAAGAGGACTCTAACCCAAGACAGTGGAAGACCATGGTACAGAGGCTATGGCACTACCCAAGACGAGAGAACAATGGTTTGATTGTGGAGTGGCCTCCTAGAAGAGCTGCTCACCATAGCTAAAGTCTCTCTTCTACCCATAACAAGAGGAAAGTGGCAACTGAACAATTACATTGCAGCAACCCCTTGGGTGAAGAAGAATTGTTTGGTAATCTCAGTGTTGTCATGTGTATGAGGACAGAGGAGAATAAGTAAAGAATAGGCCAGACTATTCACTGTGTATGTGTGTAGGTAAAGGGGAAATGAACTGTAACCAGAGAGAAACATCCATTGTAGTACTGTCTGGCCAGTCAAAAGACCCCATAAGTCTAGCGGTAGTATCTCGACGGGTGGCTTAACATAGCGATTATTTTCTAAGTACCACTCCGTACTTATATTTTGATATACTGTTTCCAAAATGTTACAGATTCATCCATGGGTCATGCCCAACATGACCACCAAGTTTGGTTAAAATCATACTGTAGTTTTTGTGTTAAGTTACTCACAAACAAATAGATACGCGGCGATGGGTGAATACATACCCTTTGCAAAATCTTCGATTTTGAAGAAGGCAATGATAGATTATATTGATGGCTGTATTCAATTAGATAAAGTTAGATGAAGAGCAGATCAGATATAATTACTAAAAAAGTAATATAAATAAATACGATGGTTTAAAGTATTACACTTACTCTGTACTCCTGTTATCCTCTAGATGATTACTCTTCCACTGACAATATTTAAATTTTATTTAATACTGAATAAATCGATGGTTCCTTTTTCTTTTTGAGTTTTCAAACGCCAACCGTTCTAATGCCTTCTTGAACCCAGAATAGCTGATGGCTCCATTGATCTTTAGAGCTCAGAATAGATGATAATTCCATATTGTTTTGAGCCCAGAGTTGCTGGTAGTTTCACTGTCTTTTGATTTCAAAATAGTGGAAGGTTTCATTTCATTTTTATACTCTGGTTGTCTGATAGTTACTTATCCTTTTAAGTTCAAAATGTCTAATAATACAATCACCTTTTGAGGTGAGATTGAAGGATGGTTCCATTTCCTTTTTTAACTCAGAATAACTGACTGTTCCGTTATCTTTTAAAGCTCAGAATGACTGATGGCTCCATTGCTTTTCTAAGCCCAGAATGGCTGACTGCTGTATTGTCTTGTCAAGCTCTGAGTGGTGGAGAGATCCCTATCTTCTTGAGGTTAGACTGGCTCATTAGTCCTTATCTTTTTGAGGTTGGGATGATTTCATTGTCTTTTTAAATGTCAAAATAGGTGACTGTTGCATTGGAAGTTATGTTCCATTTTTTTTTAATTTTCAACTCAGAGTGGCTGATAGTTCCATTGTATTGTTGAGCTCAGAAGGGCTGACAATTCAATATTATTTTGAGCTCAGAATAGCTGATAGCTCCCTATCTTTTAAACTAAGAATGGGCAATGGCTCCATTGACTTTTCATGCTTACTCTCAGTGACAGACAGTTCCCCATCTTTTTTAGCTCAGAATAGCTGACTGCTCTATTACATTGTCAACCTCAGAATGGCTGACAGTTCCATATTATTTTGAGCTCAGAATGGCAGATGGTTCCATTGCCTTTCTAAACTAAGAAAGGCTGATGGTTCCATTGTTTTTTCTAACTCAAATTATTTACTGTTCCATTGTCTTTTCAAACATGGAATTAATGAAAGCTCCATTGTCTCATTAATCTCAGAATTACCAATGTCTGCAATGACTGTTTTGGCACAGTCTGCTGAATCCTCCATTGTTTTGTAAACTTAGAATGGCTGATGTTTTCGTTGCCTTGTTGAGGTTAGAGAGGCTGGCAGTTTCATCATAAGCTAATAATCACCCATAGGAACTAGTTTCGAGCTCTGGATGACCAATAGTTGCTTAGTCTTTTTACGCTTATGATGGCTTATGTTTCCTTTATATTTTCAAGTTCAGAATGTCTGAAATTTTAGTTTTTTATGAGTTCATATTGCCTGATGGTTTCATTGGATTTTAAAGCAGATATGGCTTATGGTTCCATATTTTTTTTTAATTAGAAATTTCTGGACAGTTCCATTGGTTTTCATTTTAAGAGTGACTGACAGTTCCATTGTGTTTTTTTTACATTCAAAATGACTGACGATTGCATTGTCTTTTTGAGCTCCAAATATCTGAGTGCTGGAGTTCAAATAAAGCTGACAGTCCTATCACCTTTACTACAAGTCCAGAATGGTTTTCACTGTTTTAAGGAACTGAATGACACGTGTTTTCTGTTTTTGAATTCCAGTTGCTTGATAGTTCAATCATTTTTTTTTTTTTTTTGCTGTAAATTGCTGTCTTTTGATACTCAATGTCAGACAGACCTCTTGTCTTTTGACAATGTCTATTTTTCATAGTATGTAAATAAAAGAAATATACAAAATGACACTCAGAAATCTACATTTCATGGACACACATAGGTTGAAAGTTTGTACAAGATGCTATCTATTGCCAAACATATTCTTTGCATACAGATATTCCGTTTTAAATGAAAGCTAAACGTTCTAGTGTAAACTAGTTCACTTTAGAGGAAAAGTTGATATACCGGTACTATCATATTCTTGCCTAGGAAAATTAATTTACTAACATTCTTTTAGATGTACATTTAAATGTCCTACCTCATTGATTTATATTCTTG
>NC_090733.1:118334147-118339147 GCF_036898095.1 Palaemon carinicauda
ACCACCTTCCCTTCTCGTACATCTCATAACCTTACTCATACCCACATTAACTCTCAACTTCCTTCTCTCACACACCCTTCCAAATTCTGTCACTAGTCGGTCAAGCTTCTCTTCTGTGTCTGCTACCAGTACAGTATCATCCGCAAACAACAACTGATTTACCTCCCATTCATGATCATTCTCGCCTACCAGTTTTAATCCTCGTCCAAGCACTCGAGCATTCACCTCTCTCACCACTCCATCAACATACAAGTTAAACAACCACGGCGACATCACACATCCCTGTCTCAGCCCCACTCTCACCGGAAACCAATCGCTCACTTCCTATTCTAACACATGCTTTACTACCTTTGTAGAAACTTTTCACTGCTTGCAACAACCTTCCACCAACTCCATATAACCTCATTACATTCCACATTGCTTGCCTTTTCTTTCAACTCTTATCATATGCTTTCTCCAGATCCATAAACGCAACATACACCTCCTTACCTTTTGCTAAATATTTCTCGCATATCTGCCTAACGCATTATGTATATATATATAATATATATATATATATATATATATATATATATATATATATATATATATATATATATATATATATATATATAGTGGGCTCCCCTAAAATCTGCATCCTTTAGTGTGGACTCATCAGTTCTTACTTTGCTTAAACCAGATAGCTGTGTCACTCACTGTCCAAAGGAAAAGAAAAAACACATTTAGCTAATGTGTTTGGCAATAGACAGAGCAATGAGAAACTGCATCTTCCTCATTCCTGTTTTCCTGAGGCTAAACTAACTAATTTGGCTTTTTGGTCTCGTGAAATTATATCATGTATATTGTACCTTGATGCTTTTGGGGTGTTCCCAAATATTTTTTTTTTTCTTATAGATACAGCTTATTTTTTGTAATCATGTGATGCTCTTATTATAATTTCCTATGCTGTATAAAAATTATAAATTCCTTAATAGGGGTCAGGAAGTTCGTATGATTGGCCTTGATTTTATTGCCTTTGACCGCGTTAATCATGAGGCCTTTGTTTTCAAAATTGAGCAAATAGGAGTAGATGGGTCTTTTCTTAACATCATTATTGAATTTTCAAATAATAGGCTGAAGAGAGTAGTTGTAGATGTGCACCATAGTGAGTATAGGATTGTAATATCTGGTGTTCCTCGGGCAGTGTTTTCAGCTCTTTACTCCAAACGCATGATATGTCGCTTGGCCTAGAAAACAAGCTCGTTGAATATGCAGATGATGCTACTCTTTTGCATCAATTCCATCTCCTGAATGTAGACCGATCGTTGCTGAATCCCCTAATAGAGATCCAATTAAAATTAGATCCAATTAAAATTACTGATCTTGAAGTTTAACCCTTATAAAACACAAATTATGATCGTAAGTAGGTCGAGGACAGTGGCTCCTCAACATCCAGATCTTTGCATTAATAATGTCTCTTTAACTATACACAACTCATGTACAGTTCTAGGTGTGATTCTTCATTGTATATTTACTTATGACACTCACATTCGTTTTTTTTTCATCTTCAGTTTCACTAGAAATTGGTTTATGAGAAAGTTTCGAGATTTTCGGTGTTCAGTCTATCCTGAGGAAATATTTTAATTCTTTCATTATTCCTTGTTTTGAGTATCGTTCTCTTGTCTGGTCTTCAGCTTCTGACTCTCATCTTAATTTATTGGACAATATTTGCAGTCTATTGAATTCCTTATTCCTGATCTAGATATTCATCTATGTCACCATCATTCGTTTAGTCTCTTGTGGATGTTGAATAAGAATTTTCTTAATTCCCACCATCCTTTAGGACCTTTTCAGATTTTATTAACCTTTATGTAGTACTAGGTATACAGTTATTTCTAACAGTCACGCCTCCATCATAAAGCACAATACTACTCAATATTCTAGGGATTTTATTCCACTCCTGACCAGGTTGTGGAATAATCTTCCTAATCTGAAGGGTGAATCGGTGGAGTAGTTTTATAGTTTATATATACTGATATATTCTAACATTGTTACCCATCTTGAAATATTTAAGAATTTTTATTCATTGCTTACAGTATATACTGTATAGTTTATTTGCTATTTCCTTTACCCACTGGGCTGCTTTCCCTGTAGGAGCCCTCGAGCTTAATATATATATATATATATATATATATATATATATATATATATATATATATATATATATATATATCTATCTATCTATCTATCTATCTATCTATCTATCTATCTATCTATCTATCTATCTATCTATCTATCTCTCTCTCTCTCTCTCTCTCTCTCTCTCTCTCTCTCTCTCTCTCTCTCTCTCTCTATATATATATATATATATATATATATATATATACATATATACACACATATATATATATATATATATATATATATATATATATATATATATATATATATATATATATATATATATATACACACACACATACATACACGTTATACTCGAAAATATATTCTTTAGGTTTTTTCTCAACCTCGTATTACCACCTTTTTTTTTTTTTCTGTGTGCATACCACACGGACAAAGCCAGGAATCCACCGATTTGTCAAATGTCTGCTGAGGCAGATCGCCGACGACGTATTTCCATATCAAAACATTACGAAACCATTTAGATGGGCAGGCGTATGCTGTCGTATTTTTTTTTTCTTTTATGAAAGATATAAAGAATTGCATTAAAATTTTAGATGATAATGAAAATGCCCTCATAATTCGCGAGAGAGAGAGAGAGAGAGAGAGAGAGAGAGAGAGAGAGAGAGAGAGAGAGAGAGAGAGAGAGAGAGAGAGATACTCTCAGTTCAGTATGGTCTGAACATAGGTGCCCCGTAAGGACGTACCCAGGCACGCTCCCTTATACGGTGGGCACAACTGGTCGTACTACCAGCTACGGGGGGTTATACGGGCAAAATTTGTGTGAAATCGTGGGTGTGAGGCAAGGGGCACGCAACGTCTTGGATCTCGTAGGCCGCCGTATACCAGCCGCAGAATCTTCACTCGCTGCACTAAAATGTTCTGCGGCAGTCAAGAAAATTTGTAGTCGCAGACAGGATGCACGTCTGACGCAAGTAAGCCGTGCGTGTGACTTACGTGCAACTTACGTGCCGTAGGATTTTCTGTGGCATGATCTCCACACATTGGTCGTGCGTGTAATTTGCGTGTAACTTGCGTCACAAGTACGAGCCACGCACGTTTGTCGTACGGAATTAAATGAAGTACGTGCAGATTCTGCGGCTGGTATACGGCGGGCTTCGAGGTCAAAGACTGTTGCGTGGCCCTTGCGTCTCAACCACGATTTCACACAAATTTTGCCCGTATACCCCCTCGTAGCTGGTAGTACGGCCAGTTGTGCCCAAGGCCTTACATCGCAGGAGTTCATGGCTACGACTGAAAAATTCCCAGACACGTACGGCTAAAAAATTCGTACGGGGAGTTGTGCTCAACGCCTAAGTTCATTTTCATTTCTTATTACCTTGAGTGTGGAGCGCGGGCTGTTGTTGTTGGGGTATTAAAGCCAACACTTGTTGTTGGCACGGGCCTTTCCCTTGGTTGGCCCGTAGAAATATGAGCGCGGGCATAGCATGGTGGTATTTATACCCCCCAGGGGACGCTTAAGACTCGTACTCCGGAAGTGCGTCACCTGCATTACACGCAGGTCCTTAGTGCGTGCTTAGTACTCTTCCCGCATGTGCCGCACGCCATAATTTTCCCACGCATTCATCTCACGACACTTGCGAACCGTGCGGCACACGTGCGTCACACGTACTTAACCCGTGCTGAACACTCAACACACTCACTACCAATTACATCGCGGGAGTTCATGGCTACGACGGAAAAATTCCCAGACACGTACGGCTAAAAAATTCGTACGGGGATTTGTGCCCAAGGCATTAGTAAAGCTTGTACGTGTCGTGTGCGTCTCCCCCCCCCCTCCTAGCTTTGACCATTTGGAGTGGCTCATCTGATTTTTTTTCGCGAATCAACCCCGAAGGATCTCTCTCTCTCTCTCTCTCTCTCTCTCTCTCTCTCTCTCTCTCTCTCTCTCTCTCTCTCTCGTAAAGAAAGAATTATGAGGGCATTTTCATAATCCTCTGAAATTTTAATGTAACTCTTTGTATATTTTATAAAAAACTAGAATACGGCTACATATTCATGGCCATCTAAATGGTGTTATGTAAGGTTTCTGTTGTTATTGTTGTTGCTATCATTGTTATTACTATTCTATTTAGGAAGAAAATATCTTTAGAATCGGAACATGTAAGAAAAATTGTGGGAAGCACGTGAAAAGACACATTCGCTTTTCTACCCAAGTAGAAAAATCATATTGGGTTCAATCATCTTGACCTTTATGTCTCTACGTAGTCTATTCTTTACCTCATCATTATGCTTACTATGTTTTACAACTAAATTTCCATTTTCAATTTAAGAAAAATTTTATCACAGAAATTTAAAATGATGCTTTGAGTTTGTATTGTATTAGTTAATTTATGTCCAGACGGAATTAATTTTTTTTTTTTTTGTCTATTTTGGTATAGTCTTTTGTATGGCAGCTTGTTGGATAAGTCAAATGAGCTTGGCTACATCCCTATGTATTTATGCGTGCTGCAAAAAAAAAAAAAAAAAAAAAAAAAAAAAAAAAAAAAAAAAAAAAAAAAAACCATAAAGCACCTTGCATATATTTCAAATGCGTTGAAATAAGCCTATAAAACTGCATGATATTTTTTTTTGGCACATCATCGATAAAATTGCAGTGAAGGCATTTGATTAAGCTGTAATTAAGAGCTTAATCAAGGAGTGTAATTACTGCGTCCGTCCTGTTGCAGCAATTTTATTTCACGGGTTCTTGTCTTTTAGTCTAGGGGAAATATTAGTGATCCTTATTATTGGTAGGTAGTAGATTGGCCAGGGCACCAGCCACCCGTTGAGATACTACCACTAGATGGTTATGAGGTCCTTTGACTGGCTAGATAGTA
>NC_090733.1:118349147-118351647 GCF_036898095.1 Palaemon carinicauda
TTGTTCAGAGATCGAGTCCTCTCGCCGTGTCAATTGCTGGTAATTGCTGGAGACGTTGTTTTAATTAGGTGCTTTGGGTAGTGAAGAACCACACGTCCAGATTGAGATGATGTAGAACAGTGAGAGAGTGGGGGGAGGGGGGGGGGCTGTTGGCTACGGCAGTGGGCCCAGACGAGGCCTGATAGTCCATAGAGCGAGGAATCAGCCCTATTCTATCTTATTTCTCTTCCTGTATTTTTTATATGGAAGCTATATTTTAATGTTGTTACTCTTCTTAAAATATTTCATTATAATTGTTCATTACTTCTCTTTTAGAATATTTATTTCCTTGTTTCAATTCCTTACGATGCTATTTTTCCCTATTGCAGTCTTTGGGCTTGTAGCATCCTGCTTTTCCAGCTATGGTTATAGTTTAGCTAGTAGTAGTAGTAGTAATAATAATAATAATAATAATAATAATAATAATAATGTATATGCATTGGGCTAACATGTCATAATCCCGTAGGCAGTTCCTATCTAAGATTTGCCAGCCATGGAGTTTTTGCCATAGCCTATGAATAAATGACGCCACTTCCAAAAAAGACGCAAAAAGCCTGTACTTGTGCATAGTAAATGAAGAATATAAACTTACCACTTATATTTGGCCTGGTTCAAATGGACACGAGAATGCACAAATAAACAGGTCCCAGGTTAGTGAGGCAGTCACGTTTAGGAAGGAAAATAAACATAGATAAACATCCATCAGAGCTAATCAGCAGACATGGTGCACTTTATTAAGATGGATTGCATTGTGTATATTGTTGAATTTAGCATGATCGCGCACTTCAAAACACTTTTGTAGGATGTTATATTATCATTTTATTATATGACGCCGGGAGCAATTTACATTAGAGTTGGCCTCCATTGTATTAAAAGCGTATGAAGCATATTTCTGGATATTTTTATAAATATATATATATATATATATATATATATATATATATATATATGTGTGTATGTATATATCTATTTATGTATATATCTATATATATACACACACATTATATATACATTTATATATATATATATATATATATATATATATATATATATATATATATATATATATACATAAATTATAAAAAATATTTTTAATGCTATCATAGAAATTAGATTTTGGAATTATATTTTAATAGTTTTCATCTATAGTTTTTTTTTTTGTGCTAATGATTATGATAATGACATTGATAATAAGTGTAGTATCCTTTACAATAGTACAGTAGTAGCAATGGTCAAAAGAATACTCTTAGGGAGTTAGTGTTGGCTGTGCACTCTACGTGGTGCAAGCATTACTAGGTCTTTTCAACGTCCCTTCTGTCCCTACCTGCACCCCCTTTTTACCCTTCTACCAATCCCTCCTATCCCCATTCCTTTCTTCCATCTGCTGTTGTGGTGGTCGATGTGGTAACGTCCCTGATTGATGAACGCCAGACTGGGGTTCGACTCCCGCTGAAATTTGTTAGTTTCTTTGGTCACAGCAACCTCACCATTGTGAGCTAAGGATGGGGTGTTAGGGGGGAGTCTATAAGTCTGCTGAGTCATCAGCAGCCATTGCCTGTCCCTTCTTTGTCCTAGTTTGGGTTGAGAGGGGCCTTGGGCGCTGATCATATGTAAATATGGTCAGTCTCTAGGGCATTGTCCTGCTCGATAGGGCAATGTCACTGTGCCTCGCCTCTGCCATTCAAAAGTGGCCTTAAAATCCATTAAATCTGCATCATTATGAAAAGGATAGTTAACCATAACACAAATAATTATCCATATGATATTGTGCTTGATTGAAACTTTCTTCGCGCACTTATATTCCGATTTTACTATGTTCACGCGACGTCGAAGATCGTGTTTTTAATGATCTAGGGTTGTGATAGCTAACCTATTGGAAACGTCCATGTTTGACGATCTGCAAGACCGGAGTTCAAGTCACACTCAAGCTTAATAATTTCTTGTAGAGTCTGCAACCTCACCATTCTTGTGAGGTAAGGATAGGGGGTGAATTGTGGGGCGGGGGAGCTTATAGGTCTACCTGCTGAGATATCAGCAGCCATGGCCTAACCCTCCTTGGTCTTAGCTTAGGTGGAGAGGGAGTTTTGGCGCTGATCATATGTGTTTATGGTGAGTCTCTAGGGCATTGTCCTGGTAGGGCATTGTCACTCTCCCTTGCCTCTGCCATTCATGACTGACCTTTAAATCATAAGCTTTAATACTTAGTTCAGAATTTAATTTCTGTTATAGGATTAAGCCCCCCCCCCTTGTCGAGTCCCATTATTGTGGCAATAACAACATAAATAACAATAATGGAAGTAATATAACCCTTGAGACTTCAAAAACATTTCTTCGAAATTTCTCAGCTGTAACGTGATCACTGTATACAGTGCTATATTAACCCATGACAGAAGCCCAAGGGTTCGAGCTTCTTTAGGACACTCGACATCCTAAGCCCCCCCCCCCCTTCTCCAAAGCATAT
>NC_090733.1:118356647-118364147 GCF_036898095.1 Palaemon carinicauda
CTATAAGAATAATTTCATCTTCTCCAATTTAATTTCCGCCCGTCTTTATCGGGTATTTTCTCCTTCTCACCACATGAAGTTTATCCAACTTGAAAAAGAACAAAGAAGAGAAAATTGCATCAGAATTGTCAAATTGAAAATCATGAAACTTTTATCATAACATTTAACTATAAATCACGAAAATTTTATCAAGAATACCGAATTGTAAAACACGAAAATGTTATCAGATTAATAAAACTGAAAATCAAGAATTTTTTTTAACAGATTTAACAAACTGTTAACGACGAAAATGTTATCATATAAACTGTAAACCAAAAAGAAATATTCTTTTTTTTATAAAATTGATCAGTCTGTAAACCACGAGAATTGTCTGAGATTTATCAAGCTAAACAAATAGCATTTTCATCAGATTTATCAAACTGTAAACAGAAAATTTTATCTAAATGATGAAACTAAAAAGTATTGATTTTAAAGCTCAAGATAGAGACGACTGGCGAAATTTAACCGACGCCCTTTGCGTCAATAGGGGTAGGAGGAGATGATGATGATGATGATGATGATGATAAAACTATAAAGACATTGTATCGTAATTATCAATTTTCAAACAAGTAAAATTACAATACATATCTATCTCTAACTTCATTTCCTTTACATTTATTTTCCCTATCGTTCCGCTACCCTCTCTCTCTCTCTCTCTCTCTCTCTCTCTCTCTCTCTCTCTCTACAATGAGGACGAGCCTCTCATTCCTGGCCATCTCCTGCGCTGTGCCAATGTAATCGAAGGAGAGCTAAATGGAGACCCAAAGAGCAGCGATCACCTCGTTTCCGAGAAACTTCCTAGCTAAGATGGGATTGATATTGCATTATTAAAGGCATCCTCGCAAAGCGATGCTCCTCAGAGAGAGAGAGAGAGAGAGAGAGAGAGAGAGAGAGAGAGAGACTGAAGTATATATAAACCTTTTCATATTTATTCATCTACCCTGAGAGAAAAAGATAGGATAATGTTGTCTCCTTATTTCCGTTTATTTAGCTCAATATATATATATATATATATATATAAATTATATATATATATATATATATATATAGAGAGAGAGAGAGAGAGAGAGAGAGAGAGAGATCTATATATATATATATATATATAGAGAGAGAGAGAGAGAGAGACCTTGTAATAGATATTAACCTTTTTATATTCATTTATCTACAATGAAAGAGAAAGATAGGGTAATGTGTCTTATTATTTCCGTTTATTGAGAGAGAGAGAGAGAGAGAGAGAGAGAGAGAGAGAGAGAGAGAGACCTTGTAATAGATATTAACCTTTTTATATTCATTTATCTACAATGAAAGAGAAAGATAGGGTAATGTGTCTTATTATTTCCGTTTATTGAGAGAGAGAGAGAGAGAGAGAGAGAGAGAGAGAGAGAGATAAAACATTAATTTTAAAGTGATTTATTCTTAAAGAAAAGAATTTACACTATACATTACTTTCTCACTACAATTCAGGTTGTACCCAACGTCATTGGTTACGACGCATTACAAATAGCAATGTTCAACATTTTGGGAAACCATCCACAGTGAAGGGCCAAATTATTTATACATGCAGTTAACTGCATTGCAGGAATTCTCACCAAATTTGGTCGAAATTAATTCACCTACCTTAAAAAGGAAGGTGGTCCAGCCCTCTGTATACGGAAGGGTAAATCGCATACCAGTTGAGTCTTCCAAGTATTGGAAAAGGTTAAGTAACGTTGAATTATAAAGTGAAGGAAGCAACAATTCTCTATTGTATAGACTTAAGTAATAATCTATTATTGAGAAACTGGGTCTGCTGAATAGACATGTCATGTTGATCAATTTATTCAGAAGAGATGTTTTAATTCTTTCATTGTGCCTTTTTTCGAGTATTGATAATGTTTCTTTAACTCTGTATGATTCTTTCGAAATCCTAGGTGTGATTCTCGACAAAAAATTCACTATTGAGAAATACGTTAGGCGTCTTCATCAATTGCACAAAAATTGGCTTATTGGGGAAGTTGTAAGATTTTCGGTAATACGTTTATTCCAAAGAGCTTTAATTCTTTCTCTCTACCTTGTTTCGAGTATTGTTCTCCTGTCTGGTCTTCAGCTGCTGTCTCATCTTATTTTGTTGGACAAAAACTTGCGGTCTATTACATTTCTCATTCCTGATCTTGATATTAATCTCTGGCAGTGTCGTTCAGGTTTTTGTGCATGTTTCGTAAGATTTTTCATAATTCTGACCATCCTTTGCATTCAGATCTTATGAGACTACCATCCTGTACATAGTACTAGGTGTGCATTTAATTCTAGCACTCATGAGGCTTAAAATTACACAGTATTCTTGAAGTTCTATTCCAGCTGTAACCAGATTGTGGAATGATCTTCCTAATCAGTCAGTTGCATTAGAGGAACTTCTGAAGTTCAAATTTCGGTGAATGTTTTTCATGTTGAACAGGCTTACATGTATGTCTTCATAGTTTATATATGACGTCCGTTTTAACTTTGTTACTAATCTTAACATATTTTATGTTCTGTATTCATTACTTTTCACATAGTATATTTATTTCCGTATTTCCTTTCCTCACTGGGCTCTTTTTCCATGTTGGAGCCCTTGGACTTATAGCATCCTGCTTTTCCGACTAGTGTTGTAGCTTAGCTAATAATAATAATAATAATAATAATAATAATAATAATAATAATAATAATTTAATCCATAAGAAATTATCTTGTACGCAGAGTATTAGTTTTTTAAGGTATATTAATGACCATTGCTGTTTTGAAGTCATATTACAACTACAGTAAATCCTTTCTTCAGAGAAAGATAACCATAAGTAGGACATATATCCAGACGGCGAAAAGAAAGATGAACATGAAAAAGAAATAAATGGCTCGTAAAGTGAGTTGGAAAGGAAGAACAAGCCATAAAGAGATGCAAAGTAAGAGGGATTATCTCTCGTGCCACCAGAATTAGATGGATGATTTCGCTGGTGGATTGTTCATTAGGAAAGTAATATTTAGAAACATTCAGGATTATGACGGTCATGGCCGTATGCCAATTTCCGAGCTCACAAGAAACTATGGCGCCTAAGAGCACTAACGTAAGGGGATATTGCCGTCAGTCCACCTCATGTTGCGCCCTGTGAGCTTAGGACCCTTTGCAGCGCTTCTTTGTCACCCTTCTGCATCCACTTTTTAGCTTTCTTCTATATCTCCATTTATGCTTCCATTCCTCAGTCTTTCACCTCGTAGTGTAACTGCAGTATTTCCCCATTGACGTACAGTTGGACACAGGAATATCTAGCACACTTCACTCCGAAGAAGTGCACACTGTCACGCCCTTACTTCGCAGCGAGTAACCAAACTGGTAGTGTGAGGATAAAGGGGAGAAATGATGGGCGGGGCTAAACCCAGGAACTCGCCGAGCTGTAAGGGTGTGGCTGAGAGCACTTCCTCAGAGCAAGGTCTATCAAGAACCCCTGTATCCAACTGTACTTTCATATTGAATGTTCTCCTCGGCCCTGACACTATCCCGTATGACCCAGATTCATAAATCCAAATTCTTTCGTTACAATTTCTTGTCCTGAGGACACTGTAGTAACCATGGACTTATACAGGATGTTCAAAAAGTCTCTCCACAGTGTTTTGAACGACAACCGATTTTTATGTGGTGTGACAACGCTAAGAGTAATGGGCCTGGAATGCTCCCTGCGGAGAGACTTTTTGAACACCCTGTATTACCATGGCATAAATTTTAAGTTGCCAACGCTATTATGAAAACGAAGTCTGGCTACGCGTGTTACTCCTCTTAATTGTCATTCATCACTATTTAGGTTATTGCATCATAACGCTGGGGTTTCGGAGAACGTCCAGGAATATATTGTATTTTCAATGGTTTCTTAAGCCACAGAGAACTTGCTTCTGAAACAGCTGGACTTTTCAGTCAACTCGTATTTTCATCTTATACTGGAAGCAAAGACGTATAACCTGGATTGTACCCATTGCTAGTTTTAAATGGACCATAACGTTTTTGTTTTTATATTTGTTTAAATTTTTATATATTACTTCATTTATTCGTAAACTGGAATAAGTCGTAGTGAATATAATAGTCTTGAATTAAATGGTTAATTCTGTATTTGTTAATATATTTGTTCATTGTTTATGTTTTTTTATGTATTCATTCATTTATTCGTAGATTGGAATAAGTCGTAGTGAGTTTAGTCTTGAAAGTGAAATGTATAGCCTTGACTCTACTCATTCTTTGGCTTAGATAGTTCAACAGACTGTATTTATTTACTTATGTATTTTTAGACTGGAATTAGGCATATTCAATGAATAATCCTTTGTCTTTATATTGAAAAGGAACGCATAGTTGGGAGTGTACAAATTTTGACTGGAATGAGTTATGCCCGCTGAACTGGAGTCTTATTTCTCGAGAATTGACTTCGACATGGTTGCTGGACTATGACTATTCCTTAGTCTTGTAAAGGGCATATAGATTGAATTATACTCCACTATATTAATTCTTAATACTCTAATGATGCATATGAGTTGGATCGCATTTGTATTCTAATCTTGAACGAGTCTTACAATCCGGATAACGATTTAAAAAAAAAAAATCTTCAAGTAAAATGTAAGATAAGATTATAAGATAAAATTGAAATACCTTATTGATCGAGGGATGGCTGACGGGAAAGTCAGTAAATATTTTTTTTCTTTTTTTTTCGTCATATTAAATGAGCCCAAACGTAATTACCCCAATTTGCCCACTCCACTGCCTCTCGAGAATCCTTGTGGCCCGCTGTCACTCTCACTGGGCCCTTTTATGCCAAACTGTCTGTTTTTAGTAATAAAGAATTTCCTGGCATCCATTCTTGGGTCCGTTTCCTCTTCCTTTACTTTTTTAACATTCTTCCAGGCGTGCCAGTGTAGATGCAGGATTTGGTCTTCATTAACTTGTTTGATACATTTGATTTCTGTGTAAAAGTCCTCCTCTTGTCAATTCTACGTGATTTTCGACATTTACCTCAAACGTTCTTGGTGTCTGTTGCTTATGTTATTATATCTCCCTCTCTTCTTATATAATCCGACTTCCTCCTTCCTTCTGCTAAGTTTTCTTTACTTGGCTTTTCTCTTCTCTCTCCTTCCTCTCTCTCTCCTTGTACTCTTCTTCCTTCCACATTTTACACCTTACGTGTTAATCAAACATGGTTTAATAATTTTTATTTTTCGTCACAATTTCTTTATTTGCATGTTATAAAGCCCTGTCATATTTTTTTGTATAAAGTTATACATTCAAAATAAATGTATACAGCAAATAGAGGTATTATCAATTAATTATACTGATCCTCGGCCAACTCTTTAAGTATCAATTCCATGAAATGCAAATGTCTGCAAAAAAAAAAAAAATAAAAAAAACCAGCATTAAAGTAATTGCGAAGGAAATGTGTTGTTGAGGAGTTTCACTACCCAAAGACACGTAAGAAGATTTAAGTGGTTACATCATTTCACCTTTAGCTTGATAACTTACCCCTTGCGATGTAATAAGATCTCTCTCTCTCTCTCTCTCTCTCTCTCTCTGTTTACCCAAAACGAAGGCAAACCAATTCTGAAAATGCCTGGAGCACGTGTCTGGTTCAAGTATTACAGGAAGTGTTGATTGAATGAGGAAGTATCGTATGACTTGGAAATTCTTGCTCTTAAAGGCTGTTACAGTCTCCCACTTGAGGGCGTTTAAGAGAAAAAAACATGATAGAGAGAGAGAGAGAGAGAGAGAGAGAGAGAGAGAGAGAGAGAGAGAGAGAGAGACTCGTGTCTAACTTTAACTGTCTCTTGTAAGATTAAGAGAACGTTTAAAGATACTTCTTAAATCAACTTTTTAGTTGATTATGTTGAATGATTTCTAAACTGCTTATTATTTATGTATATAATTATTCCTTTTTGATATTTCATAATTTTCAAGACTTTTTTTTTTTAATACATCATAATTTGGGGAAACCGTCTTAGCAAGTTAATAATATTAGGACGCTTTTCTTATTCATTATCTCTCGAAACATTGGTATGGATATGCTTAAAACCCTTACTTTTAACGAGTATTTCTTTCCTCGTCAGAGGGAATGGAACTGAATAAAGATTTGATAGAGGCAAATGCAAAATAAACCACATTGTTTAACTATGTGAGAGATCAGGTAGAAATGTTATGCAAAACAATTGTATGTGAATTTTTTTTTTTTTTTTTTTTTTTAATTCAGTTACGTGTTGGGACGATGATGTAGCTAGTCTTGGTAGAATTCAAGGGTTTCCGGTGTTTTAAAGGTTTCCAGTATTTTTTATTCAAATGAATGAAAGTTAATAAACAAGAGATGGTTGTCACTTACAGTATACTTAAAGAACGCGATTGTTCTTAGATTCAATTATTATTGTCATTGGTTATAATTACTAATGAAAGTATATTTAGATAAACCGAGAGTAGAACTTAGAGGCAATGACATGGGTTCCAGACTTGATATTTTGACATTTGCATCGCGGTAATTTCTCGAATATATCATCAGTTGTGAGACACACCTTTTTGCTTTAGTGTTTTTTTTTTTTTTTTTTTTTTTCTTTTTTTTTTTGGCAATTATCAGACGGGTTTTGACAGCTGTCTGGCATTTATATTAAATTATTATAATAGTTTACTGGTATTCACTGTTAAAAAAAAGCTATGAAATTATTCCTTTTTGGAAGTTTTGTGGTGTGGTATGTTTTGAAGTTCCTTTTTTTCGTATATTAATTTCTCTCTAGTTCTTCCCACATGCTTCCTATCTATTTATTCCTTTATTTCATCCCCTTTTTAATCTTTATTATCTTATTTACGATGTGTGAGTGACAAAGGCTGGTCTCATGGTATTTCGAAATACTGTCGTAAGGCTTAGTACCAGCCAAATATGTTAAGATTTCTCTGTTCGACGAATTCTTGCTTATTTGGCTAATTTTCGTTTTTTCCAGGGAAATCATGTATCGTATAGGCCGTTCTCGGTAAATTGTCTTTGGCATTTCCCCGTTATTCTATTTTTATCTTATCCTTACTGCTTTCTTCGTTTTTTTCTCGTTTCGAGTATCTTTCCTTTCTTCTATATCTTCCTGGGCTTCTTCTTTTCCCATCAGTCTTATTAATATATTCTTTTCTTTCCTTGAATAATATGAATTACTATGAGATTCAGGGCCCCTGTAACACGGTTTTTTCGCAATAACTTTTTTTCTATGAATTTCATAAATATAACGCTTATTCAGAATGCCCATTATATCTACACATAAATTTTGACTATATTCTGCATTACGTAGGTTAAATAAATTTGGTACTTTATTAAGTAAAACTGACGATTTTTGAAGACGGGCCAACTTACTCAGAGAAAAGGTTTCGAACGCACTCGTTACGTAACTTATGACGGCATTTCTTCTCTCTTTCTCGATCGATGATTGGTTATACGTAACGAAGGCTATACC
>NC_090733.1:118371647-118379147 GCF_036898095.1 Palaemon carinicauda
TACCTTGATTTAGAATCATGGCGGCGCCGAAAACCCTTCGCCAGAGGCTTTCGGCCTTTTTCTCGTCTATATCAGTGGAGCCAGTGATGTTGTTGGATGGATTGGCCTTTTCAAACATGGTGGTGTTGGTCGAGAACCTCCAGATGGACAAGGTCTGTCACGTTAACCTGAACTACACGAAAGAAATCTGTGATGATCTGTCTGAACACAGAGATGTCAAGGAGGAGATGGCCAAAAAATTCAGTGAGTTCGCTATGTACAACGGCATCATAACAGCGGTTATTCCTTTGTTTTTTATTCTTTTCATGGGTGCCTGGAGTGATAAATATGGCAGAAAAGTCCCTCTTATAGCATCTACCATCGGCCACTTACTCTATTCTCTCGGATATTTAGTGAGTTCGACGGTCGAATCATGGCCGGTCGAGTACCTGCTCTTCGTGGCACTGCTCGACTCCCTCGGGGGTGGTGCCGTCAGTTTCCTGACGGCGGCTAACTCTTACATCAGCGACGTTACCTCTGAGGAGACCAGGACGTCTCGCCTGGGGCTCGCCAACAGCATCTGGTTCCTCGGCGGACCGATGGGCACCCTGCTGGGGACATTCATCTACAAAGCTGGTGGGTATCAAGCCCTCTTCGGCACCTCCTTGGGCATGTACGTGGTGGCCCTCAACTACATCATCTTCTTCGTGCCGGAGAGCCACGGCCCCTTCGCCAACATCACCAAACTGGAGAAGATCTTGCCCCCGAAGCAGTCCCTGCGACTTCGGGAGAGCATCGCTTGGGTGTACGGCATCGAGAAGGCCGAGCTGAAGAAGCAGCTGGGGAACACGAAGAGCATGGCGCTGAGGAAGAAGAGCATCACCATCTGTCAGATGGTCAAGGACTTCTTCAACCCTCAGAGGTTTTTGGACAGTTTCAGGTGCACCTTCAGGAAGCGTGAGGGGCACATCCGGGTCTATATTTTGCTCCTCATACTGTGTAATATTCTCAGGAAACTTGGAAGAGGTGAGTTGGTTATTTTGCGTGGTTCTTCTTATTTTGGGGGATATGAATGACCCGGGTAGGAAAACGAAATATAAAAATGTGATTATTTACACCGAGTTTCTACGGTATTTACTTATGTCGACTTTTTCAACGTCTTCCCAAAGATCATCACTTTTAAAAACTTATAAAAACGTACGATGCAGTATATGTAATAGAGATAACCCTACTGTACCTTACCAAGATTTTTGTTAAGTCGCCATATTATGTTTCTTTTATTCTAGAAAAATGAATGAATGTCCGTTTTTTAATAAATTGTTGCTGTGTTTATAATAAATGGTTGGTGTGTTCAGGATAATATTCATAACGGTCATGAATAAATATACCTGAGTCTTTTCTCGTTAGTTAACAGAAATATAATCAGCAATTTTAATTTTGTAGTTCTGTAAACACGAACACTTATGCATGTATATACATACATGTATACATATATATATATGTATATATATATATATATATATATATATATATATATATATATATATTTATTTATTTATTTATATATTCTTTTACCTCCATGGCTTTGATCCATAGCAGTTGCCTAATAATTAGGTACGTCATTCACTATTTTATTTATTAGTCCTCTCCCGGGAATCGACATGGCATCTCTCACTACAATACCTACTCTTTATTGATGTAAATTAGATAAATACAGAGGATTTGATAGAAAATAAAAATAAAACTTCGAAACAAATAAAAAATAACGAAATATATCAAATATCTATTCAATTAATTTAATTTTATGGCCTTGTTAATAGGTAGTATCAGTATCATATGATATGCGTTATCTGGAGCAGAGTATGCATAACAAAAGAGATGACGGAATGGAATAAACTTTTATTAGAAATGTGTTTGCTTAAAACACACACGCACACACATCACATACACACTTAAAAATATGCCGTAAAAACGGTAAAAATCCTGGAATAAATGTTGTCAGGCATTTGCCGTCTTAAAAACGGATATATTGACGTAAATGATTGATATTACGGTCACCAACCCGTAAAAGAAAATAAAGTAAGGTAAAATTACGGTCGCCAGTATGTTACTGAATTACAACTAAGAACAGTTTATTTTGACGGAGAATTTCCGATTAAAATTACGGTTTTTTTTATTTTTTTAACTGTGAAAGCGAGAGGTATACACATACAAAAATAGCAATTATTAAAATGCTTATCTGAATAAGAATAGAAACATCGTTGCCCGTGGCATCAAGCAAGTTTGTATTCTGTCTGCGAAATACTTGGGTGGGGGAGAAAGTGATCATAGCTAGGATATCAAAGCATGGAATCCTTAATGAAGCAATGTAGATAATGGGTGAATTCATAATTGAAAGTACAAGAAAATGAGTCCATAAAAGGAATGAAAAACAAATAAGGTTTATATTATGTAATCTATCCTTTTTGGTAGATTTTATAGAAGGTTAATGTTATCTAATCTATCCTTTTAGTAGATTTTATAGAAGATTAATGTTATCTAATCTATCCTTTTAGTAGATTTTATAGAAGATTAATGTTATCTAATCTATCCTTTTAGTAGATTTTATAGAAGATTAATGTTATCTAATCTATCCTTTTAGTAGATTTTATAGAAGATTAATGTTATCTAATTTATACTTTGGTGGATTTTATAGAGTACTATTACTGTAGGTAATGCCACCATTCCATTGGCTTTACTATGGAAAGGTATTAACGAAAACGAAGCACAGCGCAAAAATCGATGGAGACGACTCGTTCATTTCGGCGACCCCTTACAGAAAAAGGTTAAAGAAGAAGAATAATTAATCTTTTTTTATAGAAAGGAAGCCTAAGAAGTATATTCACGAACAAACGCACCCACTGCCATGGATTGCCTCAAAGGATCAAACAAGGTCACTCCTAACGAAAACGGCGTTGATGCGAAGTTGCATTTTAGAAATGACCTTTGCGCCATCTACCAGGAGACGGGCTGACCTGCTAAAGTGATCATCGCTTCGCAGATTAGATCAGGGTTGCAAAACATTGTACATAATTTAATTTACAAATATGGAGATCTGCGGCGATAATTTACTTTAGTTTATACGAGTTTGCTTATATTTTTTTGTGAACGTTTAGTAAATGTTACTTTAAAATTTAAGGGTATTCGATGAATTCAAGTAAATTGAAACTTAACACTGCTTCGTAATCAGGATTTCAATGCCCTTCTGTTGAACTTTCGTGCGCACATTCACTATGGAGAGAGAGAGAGAGAGAGAGAGAGAGAGAGAGAGAGAGAGAGAGAGAGAGAGAGAGAGAGAGATAATCCAATCAGCTTTCTTATATCGTATGATAGTTATCAACACATTTTTTTTCATGCTCCATAAGATTGTAGTTACGTTATGAATACTGTACGTAATAATGATGATTTTATAAAACAATATTTCTCTGAAATCCCAAAATACAATCAAATGAACAGAAATTTTTCACAAAATAGTTTGCAAATTCGTCACTTTAGCGGAATCTGAAATTAGCAAAGATAAAATCAAAATTACTAACAAACTGGAAAGAGGAAAGTGGTTATAAGCAAACAGCAACCTTTGCATTATGCTGTAAATTCTCTCTCTCTCTCTCTCTCTCTCTCTCTCTCTCTCTCTCTCTCTCTCTCTCTCTCTCTCTCTCTCTCTCTCTCTTCAGAATACAGCAGCAACGAAGAGATAACAGATGATGTTTCATCAGTCAAACCTTCCGCGTATGGACACCGATAACGCAAATTGATATGCGACGCACATAGCGACTTGTCAAGAACCTTGGTACCCACATCGAAGCATTGTATGACCCGTAATATTATGATGGTATTTTATGACACTGCGTTAATACTCGAAACATTAATAACGCTTGCGTGTGATGACGCTCTTGATGTGCATACTCAACGCATCTGACCGCTGATGACCCTTTTTTTACAAGGTTTAGTGAGGGTTTTACGCCTGTATTTATTATTTCTATTAGAACCTATTGTATATGGCTGTAGATTATTATTATTATTATTATTATTATTATTATTATTATTATTATTTCTAAGCTCTTATAGGACTCGTATGATTAATTTGTACTTGGCATGGGCGTAAAGTATATTGGAGTCGGACAGCAAAATTTTTAGACTCCAAAAGAATGAATGAAATACTGTAGATGTAATAAACAAGACTACAGAGTTTTTACAACCTACCAACAGTACACCTCCCCCCCACCTCACCTTCAAAAACTGAGGACTGTAACCGAGCGAGCGTTGAATCTACCTGTATAATTTTGGGTAGTGTTAGTTTTAGTCCGGTACTCAGTGACCCTCTCCTTGACGTCATAGCTCAGTGATCGGCTTTAAGAGGGTAGTAAACTATAGATACATTGTAAAGGGGTTAAGATGATATATGTTATTTTTTTCTAAACCTTTTATACAGGGGACTTTTTTTTAATATCGTTACTCTATAAAAGATAAATTGTTACTAGAAGCAGTAGCTGTATAGTACCCCGTGAAAAAAGTGTTATAATAATAATATTAATAATAATAATAATAGTAATAATAATAATAATTATTATTATTATTATTGATATTATTATTATGATTATTATTATTATAGTTGTTGTTGTTGTTATTTTTATTGTTATTATTATGAATATTATTATTATTATTATTATTATTATTATTATTATTATTAATATAACACTTTTTTCACGGGGGTACTATACAGCTACTGTTTTTTTAGTAACAAGTTATTATTCTTATAGCATCAGACATTTAAAAGTTTGTGAAGAGAGGAAATGGAAACTTGAAATAACTCCTGAATAGTTGAACTGAGAAGGAGACTCCATATCAAAATGTCAGGATTAACAAGTTGACGTTTCTTCTCCGAGTAGCTAGGTCACTTTGCATCTGAGGATGCAGCCTTCGGGCTTATAGCATTCTGCTTTTCCAACTAGGGTTGTAGCTTAGCAAATAATAATAATAATAATAATAATAATAATAATGATAATAATAATAATAATAATAATAATAATAATAATGCAGGATTGATTGTCTTTGTAGTGTCTTCTCTTGAATATGTAATTTCGATAAAAATTTTTTATTGCAATTGGTTTTATAGCTTCCTTTGGCTTATGGAATACATTTTTTCTTCTGCATTTGTTTAAATCATTTAATAATCTGTTTATTTATATGTTTATTATTTGAGTTCCATTAGGTAGGTAGCCTACTACATCGAAACATTCAAACGCATAGCCTTTTATGATTAATTATTCATCACCTCCCACGCCTATTGACGCAAAGAGCCTCAGATTTCACCAGTCGTCCCTATCTCGAGCTTTTAATTCAATACCGCTCCATTCATCATCTCCCACGTTCCGTGTCATAGTCCTCAGCCATGTAGGCCTGGCTCTTCCAACTCTTCTAGTGCCTTGTGGAGCCTAGTTGAAAGTTTGGTGAACTAATCTCTCTTAGGGAGTGCGAAGAGCATGCCCAAACCATCTCCATCTACCCCTCACCATGGTCTCATCCACATAAGGCACTCGAGTAATCTCTCTTATAGTTTCATTTCTAATCCTGTCGTGACATTTAACTCGCAATATTTCTCTGAGGGCTTTGTTCTCAAATCTACAAAATCTGTGTGATATTGTTTCATTGTCATACCAATTTTATATTACCTCAGATGAAAGTATTTGCTTGTTGCCTTAAAGAACGCGGAATCCATTGCAAAGGGAATAAACGTTTTTACTTCGCATTCCTTACATCCCACTATCCTGACTCATGCCATTCAAAACGGGAAACTTGAACTCAACGCGACTCTTATATCTTCATCAAGTTTTCCCGAAAGTCTGGCCGGTTTTGTTTTTGTTTTATTTTACAAGCAACACTTCGCTTAATGTGGGACGTCATATTCTATTTTGAATAAACCCGATTACAGAAGGAAGATCGAGGATAATCTCTTAATTTAATAATTTTATAACAGTTTCCTCATGTTTTCATTGATGTGAGAAATTATAAAAACAAATCCTTTAAAATAATATTATTCATTTATTGCATTTTCTTTTATTTACAAGCAACACTTCGCTTAATGTGGGACTTCATATTCTATTTTGATTATTACCCGATTACTGAATGAAAATTGAGGCTAATCTCTTGATTTAATAATTGTATAACATTTCCCTCCTGTTTTCATTGATGTGAGAACTTATAAAAACAAATCCTTTAAAATATTATTTTTCATTTATTGCATTTTCTGAGCACGGTTTCGTCTTCCGCATATCAGGTGTCTGATGTTATTCTTAGATCGCGCGTCTCATTTTCATTCGGATGGGATGTATGTCCCGACTCTCAAGTTCCAATTGACTGCAAGTTTGCCTTCGGAGGATTGAGGAAACGACACTCGTCTGTGGGACCTAACCGTCAAGGGACATTAATTTCCCGTTTTCCTTGAGAGGATATTTCGGAGCATCTGTGCTGAACCGCACTACTAAGCCTTTTCCTGCATTTTCTTTCTTCATTCCTTCCTTTACATTGATTATCTTGTGACCTTTTCGTTTATGAAAGTGATTATACGTAAGGTATGAGAATATAAATTTATTTAACTTCTCCTTTAACTTTTTATAATTCCTTATCCGACTTTGATTTTATCAATCTTAATTTACCATTCTGGTTGCGTGTTGGGAACGTCGTTGCCTGACAATCTGTGGGACCGGAGTTCAAGCCATGCTCAAACTCAGTAATGTCAAGAGGTTTCTGCAACATCACCATCCTTGTGAACTAGGGTTGGTAGGTTTTGGGAAGACCTTAGGTCTACCTTCTGAGTTACCAGCAATCATTGCCTGAACCTCCTTGGTCATAGCTTGGATGCATATTAGGCTTGGACGCTGATCACATGTATATATAGTAGGTATCAAGGGCATTATCGCGTCCCTTGTCTCTGCTATTCACGAGTGACCTTTAAACATTTAAACTGTACTAATCAATCATACCATCCATTTTCCACCATGGAAGTATCCATACCGGTTGCTAATGTTTAAAGAAGCATCAGTATTCTATTTGCTTTGCAACTCTATCCATGACATATTCCCTTTATCTAAAACTAAAATTGATTAATGTCCATTACGCTATAAGGCAGCTGAGTAGCACCCGTCAAACTACCTCCTCCCACCTCTGCTGCTCGGAGGTCACCAACCTCAAGGTTGATGACTGGCATTTCCATAAATCCATAGGAGGAGGATTTATTTGATTAATTTCTATAGAATCCGTTAGAAAATTAATATATTGGTTCCTTCGATCTTCGATCCAGTCTTTCGTTTGCACATCTGATTTTGCATTTATATTCGGGATGTCAAAAATGTTGTTCATATATAGTTGCGCATCTTTAGAAACGTGATTAGAATAGAGAAAAAGAAAACTTGGTTGTTATCTAACATATTTTTGATGAAGGATAAATATACTGTTGATTAAAAAAGAATACCAGGCGGTCAT
>NC_090733.1:118393020-118395520 GCF_036898095.1 Palaemon carinicauda
TGGGTGGATGGGCGGGTTGTTGGGCGTATGTGTGTGGGCATTGAGTGGTTATATTTGTGGTCCTATAAGAAAACAAAAGTTATGTTGAAAGCCATGGATACGGGGCAAGGCTGGGTCAGGGACTGTTATCCAAAAATGGATTTCAAAAACGAAAAAAATCTATTCTCTCTCTCTCTCTCTCTCTCTCTCTCTCTCTCTCTGAGGTACCTTCCGCAGTTTCTCCAGGAGTTATTATCTTACCTGGAAATAGATCCGAGTCAATACAGGTATTGTTTGCGAGTGAAGTTTGCTGCGATAAGTCGGATTTGCTTAACTATTCAGAACGTTGTTGGGAGATAATTTGAGTAGTATCCTTGATTTAATTTAACAAACATTTTAAATGATATTTCCTGTTATGAATTTTATCATGTATGAAGCTCTGATAGAAAATACATTCCATAGCTAATTATTTATTATTATTATTATTATTATTATTATTATTATTATTATTATTATTATTATTATTATTATTATTATTGAAAGGTTATTTAAAATAAACAGAAATCAGAATTCTTTTTAAATGCTTAGTTAAAATCTGGTTAACAGTCATGGAAGTTCCATTTAATTCTTTCGTTCATAATGATAAGCAACGAAATGAGTAAAAACTGAATAAAAAATTTCGAAGGAAAAACAAACATTAAGTAAAAGTAGTAATTTTAAATGTTCTTTCGTAAGATTGGTATCTGAGTAGCCATATACTGCTCAAAAATAAGTAGCCTATTATCATTAATATTATTATTACTTGCTAAGCTACAACCCTAGTTGAAAAAGCAGGATGCTATAATCTCAGGGGCTCCAACAGGGAAAATTGCTCAGTGAGGAAAGGAAACAAGGAAAAAATGAAATATTTTAAGAAGATTAACAACACCAAAATATATATCTCCTATATAAACTATACAAATTTAACAAAACAAGAGGAAAAGAAATAAGGTAGAATAGTGTGCCTGAAATCTCGAAAAAAAAGTAGAAATATCACCAAATAGAAAAAAAATGATGCCATTGGAAGTTGCAAAAAAATTTACGAATATATGTCGTAAAATTACTCGTTGTAGGATTATCCCAGATCTATATGCATGCTAAAGGTATCTTTGTGTTGATTTCTGCGAAAACGCCTCGTGAAAAAGGAATTGTATATGATTGTCACGAAGTGGGAAGGAATTCGTGCACAGTCCCGAGACATATATTTTGATGCTCCTCTTCTCTCTCTCTCTCTCTCTCTCTCTCTCTCTCTCTCTCATATGTGAAACAAATTCAAATTTTTCTTCCGGAGTTTAGTATATATACAGTTTACCTTTTTTTAACTATTTGTCCTACAATGGCTTTAAAGAAAATCTTACACAGTCTACTGTTCATTTTACCTTTAGAACAAAATTTGTTGGAAATTATTGGAACAAATGGAAGAAAAAGATTCCTTATATATTATTAAATTGGATACAGCATTATCAAAAGACTAACCGTAGTCTGTTAACAATTGTATTTAAGATTTATTTGTATTTTCTATCGTTAAAGAAACAATAGATAAGTTGCAATATGTTATAATTTCACAAAATATTTTTTTATAAAAAAAAATTCATAAATTATAATTGAACGTCGTGAAGTGTTATAAAGAATATTTTCTTATTTTTTGGGCTTGTATTAGAATCTTTTGATAAACAATTTATTGATATGTGATAATGAAACGTCACGCAGTGTTATTATAATATATGTTTTCCTATTTTCCTTGAGGGCAGGCTTATCTTTTTCGTATAGTAGAAGTGTCTTAAATTTTTTTACCAATACATATATATATATATATATATATATTATATATGTATATATATATATATATATATACACATTATATATGCGTGTATATATATATATATATATACATATATATATATATATATATATTAACGAATGTTCTTCACGAATCTTTTTTATAAGATAAAATATGACGTACCTTTTTTTTTCTTTGCCGAGTTGAATTTCTTTAAAATTATCGTAATGCCCTTGCCTGTCAGTTAATTTACGCATGCTTGAATATTCTTACCCACATCAATTCTAAAACGTATTTTCTTTATGTATCATTCCTCTTCTTTCTCTTTGTTGCGATATAACAGTTTCATCCTATAAGTCTGATGTGATATAGAAAACATCATCTTTAGTTCTTTCTAAGTCACAATAATTTTTTTTAAGACAAGAAAAAAACTTTGGAAAATCACCGTCTTTAGTGAAATCCGGGACACGTACGTGAACCATTCCAGTTGATCGTCTTGTGACGTCACACCTGTATTTTATGACGTCACCTGTTTCCAAGAAACCTGGGCCAGCGTTATGGTATTATCATACCCCGAGTTCTTTGTTTTCGTTGGTTTTCGTTTTCTAGGTAATCCTTTAATTTTGACCTTCATGTATTCTAGATTTTACTATTCTTCATCTAGATCGTCAACTTTTAAGAAGGCTTAGCAGAATTTTGTTC
>NC_090733.1:118400520-118408020 GCF_036898095.1 Palaemon carinicauda
CTCGGAAAAGTTTCCTGATCGCTGATTGGTTGGACTAGATAATTCTAACCAATCAGCGACCAGGAAACTTTTCCGAGATAAAAGGGCACCATTGCGAGTCGGTGCAAATATGACTTGCTAAAAGAAATGGACTATAGTATTTTGCATCTAAATCTTGATATTTTTTCAACGTCAAGAAAATATTTTAAAACAAATACGGTATATATTGATAAATTATGTAAATAAAAAAAAATGAAGGTTTACACAAATCAGGAAAAAAAATTACTTAATTAGACGATAGATTTAAAAAAAAGAATATGGAGAAAAAGACCCACAACAGGATAGAAATATAGCCTATGTCGAAAATAAGAATAAAAATAAAATTACTATTTTTGTAATTTAAATTACATCAGAAAATATAATTATGAATCTCAAATGATCTCGTTTCCACTCTGATATTATTCAGAAAATGGTGTTTTAAAAATATTTCATTTCGTGCATTGCTTTTATTGATCTCAGTAATCTACAGTGAAAAGTATTTTTTAATTTCTTCACGTATCTTAATTTAAACGTTTTTAGTTCTTTTTCTAAGTATTTATCATCCAATCATGTTATTTTATGATTTTCACAAGTTATTTTTGTAATTTTTTCCTTGTTTTATGATAATTACAGTTCCTGTTTTTTATTTTTCTTTCGTCACCGATATTTTTTTACTCTATAAATATTTATATTCTACTTAAATGCAATGCTCTATGATACAAACAATCTATTAAGTAATGCATTTTCAATTATTATTATGAGTTCGAAGTTTAGATTCTTTCTTTCCAATCATTCAAATGTTCTTTACGCATGTTTCTGACTTCCTTTCAAAATTCAAGGAAAACAAATCCCAAATACAGCGTTCAAGGTAACCACTATCTTCATCATCTCCTACGCCTATTGATGCAAAGGGCCTCAGTTAGATTTCGCCAGTTGTCTTTATCTTGAGCTTTTAATTCAGTACTTCTCCATTCATCATCTCCCACTTCACTCTTCATAGTCCTCAGCCATGTAGGTCTGGGACTTAGGGTATTATATTTCTGCTTCCCTCTTTCTTATGTTCTTCCATTTTAATTGGTTTTCAAAAGTTTCGAGCGAAAACATTCGACGTAGATACAGTGAATCATCATGTCCTCATCTCTCTTGCTTAATCACAGCATGTTTATGCAACCTTACTGCAATCAAGTTTGCTCTTATGAAATCTTCAACCCCCCTCAGTTCAAACCTAATTTTGAACCGCAAACAGACAAACGTCTGTGGACGCACAGACGCAGCACTATGTCACTGTGTACTAAAGTTGAAATATATCCATTTCTATATTCATCTATTTATTACATAAATTCTCTGCAGGATACTAAATTGTAATTTGCCGTTGCCATCGTGATAATCCTTCTCCCAGTAGACTTGATGACGTCCGCGTTCGCTACCAATCATTAAATCCCACGTCGTTTAATATACAAGAAGTTCATTCAGACGATCTCAAGCTTGTTTTGATGCGTACTGTGAAATTTATAACCAAAAGATCTTATTTATGATAAACATTCATACGCCGGATCGTATGCATATATATTTATGTTCTAATGAACAGCTACATACTTCTGTAAGCATAAGGAAGTATGTTTGTATATGTGTAAGTTGATATGAAGCAATCTGTCTCTGGAACTTACTTCTTTCTTTAGCGTTCTCAAATAGTCAGGACTGGTTGTTGTATAGAGACGGATCTGTATCCTGATTATTGGAGCTTAAAAGAGCCGAACTAAGTATTTAAAAGTTCAAACTTGCAGCTAATGATTTTATGTTGTACAGGCTGCCTTAAGTTTATATATGACACACCTGTTTTGATGTTACCATTTTTAAAACTTTATTCTTAATTTTTTCTCATATCGTTTATTTATTTCCTTATTTCCTTTCCTCACTGGGCTATTTCTCCCTGTTGTAGCCCTTGGGCTTATAGAATCCTGCTTTTCCAATTTGGGTTGTAGCTTGGCTAGTAATAATAATTATAAAACGCCAAAGTTTAGAACCCCTTGGTCGTTCAAGATCTTGAGACATCGTTATAAGGAAGAACCAAAAGTTATCTCAATGGTGAAATATGATTGACATTTTAAATAAAAAATTAAGCCGATGGATATTCATTATAAGGAATTTTTGGGACACCCCTCTTATAGTTGCATGCTTAAAGTTTCCTTGTTCACCCCTCATATAATGGTATGCTTAAAGTTTCCTTGTGCACCCCTCTTATAATTGCGTGCTTAAAGTTTCCTTGTACAGCCCTCTTATAATTGTATGCTTTAAGTTTTCTTGTACACCTTTCTTATAATTGCGTGCTTAAAGTTTCCTTGTACGAGCCCTCTTATAATTGTATGCTTAAAGTTTCCTTGTACACCCTTCATAATTGGATGCTGAAGTTTCCTTGTACACCCCTCTTATAATAGTATACTCATAGTTTCCTTGCCAATTTGTCAAGCCCATCTGAAATGACAAGAAAGAATGCCTTTATTGTATTCGTAAAAAGTGTATTGTTGGAGGAATTTCGGATTAAATCTACCTTTATATGACTCGTAATAACTATTCAATGTATAACTCGTAACGAGTGTATTATTGTATAGATTTCCTAATATTGTATTTTTCCATTGACTTTGGAGATGATCGTATTTTCTCTTTGACATTGACTCCGTTTCAAAATTAATATTTTTTTCTTAATTTCCAAGGCAGGGTTGAATAGGTCACGATAAGGGTTAATTGACCAACACTTTTGACAAAAATAGGGTCTCCAGTGTTCCGTGGTGGGTGCAAGGGTACAGGATGGGTCGTAGTTCATGGAAGTATCACCTTTATTATTAACTTAGATGTATCATAACTGTGTAATATATATATATATATATATATATATATATATATATATATATATATATATATATATATATATATATATATATTATATTCCTATCTGTACCATGCTAGGCGCTATGTCTTGGCAACCCATGTTTGCCAACGGTTATACAAGAATACAGTAAGCGGATGAGCAACCTGGTGGAGTAACGAGACCTCTGGGCATGGAGGAAATGCCCCTCTGAATCACGATGAAGTCACTGGCAGTAGGTGACGGATTGGGTTTAAGGCGATAGACAAGATGTCTCTTCGACTTCTACTCTCGATGCCTGGCAGATGATCTTACTGGAATCAACATGGACCGTCAGGGGTCACTTGCTTTAATTGGATAGGCACTGCGCACCACAAGGAACTGGCTAGCCTTTGATGAATTTAGCCAACGAATCCTCTTTATATTTTAGAGGCCCTTTGCGTCAATAGGCGTAGGAGAAGATAATGATGATGATGATATCCCTCAGTGGGTATAGCTTAACGGGGCGAAAGGGCTTGTGTCTTGCTAAGATCAGCAAAGCAGTGCTAGTCAGGGCCCCCATTCTATGTGTTTGCTGTGAGCGATTAGACTAAAGTTTCCTACCAATACCAATCTGCAGTGTATAGCGTGTAGATGAAAACTGGTAAAATCCCAGACATACACGCCTGAGGCTTTCGTCCTGCAGTGGACTAGAAATGGCAGCATTTATTATATATATATATATATATATATATATATATATATATATATATATATATATATATACACACACACACACACACACACAAATACACACATGTAGCGATGTAACTATCCCCACCCAACACATCGTGTAAGTTTTAATCAACGAAGTTGGTACTGAGTGATACAATGTGATTGCTGGGTCCTTGGGTTGTGTCTGGTCTGTTACCAAGGGATTAACCATTTGTGAATACGCACCATTATCAGCGTTATAAAGAATAAAAGGCGTATGGCTAGCAGCCTCACCATAGGAGACTTCCTGTGAATATGTACGCACGTACAGTTGTACACAGGAATTCCTGGCACACCTCGCTCTGAGGAAATGCACCTTACCATACCCATACTTCATACCCATCGTCAGAGCTTGGTGTGCCAGGAATTCATGTGTCCAACTGTACATAAATTACTCGATTTTTAAAACCGTATTATTATACAATTATAAAGAAACTGTTTGTAAGAAATGAATATCGAATATATTCATCGTCTCTTTTGCATAACGTTGCTGGCTAAAGTTGACTCAAATCTGATTTGTAGGCCTTCTCAAAATATTTATCTGCAAGGCTGCAAAAACGTATCAGCGCGATGTTTAATGTTGTTATTGCGCCGTTTGAACATTCAAGGTATTTTAATAAATACTAAAATAAGACGCTTAATTTTACAATATATCTTTCTAAGATACACACACACATATAACAATATATATATGTATACATATATATGTATATATATATATATATATATATATATATATATATATATATCTATATCTATATCTAAATATCTATATATTCTGTATATATATATATGTATATATATATACTGTATATATATATATATATATAGAGAGAGAGAGAGAGAGAGAGAGAGAGAGAGAGAGAGAGAGAGAGAGAGAGAGAGAGAGAGAGAGAGAGAGAGAGAGAGAGAGAGAGAGAGACGTTTTGTTACCAAAGGAGATTCATATCAGATACGAAAGGGGGTATGAGGTGGAATTATACACTAAAAACTCTCGTAAAATCAGATGGCGTTAATTTTATTTACCCAAAACGCTCTAAAAAGGAGAAAGATTAGCCAGTTTTATTTTTTTTCATTAACGAGTATTGTAGCCTAAATTGTACGAGAGCGATACGAAGAAATATCATTATTATTTCCGGGTGTTCCCTTGGCAGGTCCTAAAAAAAAAAATTATCCCTCGCCGCCGTTGATGATTACGAAATATATTCACCTTTATATATGGACTCCTTTACCTTATACGATTCACCATACCTTCCTTTCACGTGTCTGATTACCCCTACATTTGGTAGACTCTTAAAGCCTTTGTCTGCTCTACAGTCTTGGTTAGAGAGTCAAATTTATTTCTATGGTCACGAAGGATAAATAAACCTTAGATTCCCCGTGACCAGTACATGTTTGTATGGGTCCCCAATTCCTGTCTTGTAAGTGATTTTATGTAATGGCCTCTGCATGGCCTCTAAAGAGGTTTTGTTCCTCAATTTCTTGGGGGTGAGGTACTGCCAGGATGCCTAACACAGCATTCTTTATCTCGAAGAGAAGTGTTGATACTGAGAGATAAAATTCATTGGATTCATTGGTAAGGGACATAAAGTGTCTTCGAGTCGACTTTTAATAAAAAAGGAGTAGTAAATAAAGAGGATTATCACCATAGCGAGATAACTCCACGCCCTTGGAGTAGTCGAAGGTTGATGAGGGAGAATACACAACGAAGGGCGATGGGTGGTTGTGGGAGGTCGTCTTTTTTGTAGGTTTGGGCGTGGAGTGAAATCAGACGCTGACTTATTTGCTTTTTTTTTTCTCCTTGTCTTGGTTTGAGTATGTATGCGTGCACATGAGCATGTGGAGCGAGTGTTCGTGTAAAGGTACAATACCCTCACGCACACATACATACACAGGGTCCCGGATCTCCGCCCTGTCTCATTAAGTACACCGGTAACGTCACAGGCCACCGTGAGATGGGCAAGAGCCCTAGGCAAACGTGACCGCACCCGGAAGAGATGAGAGTGGTAATCGTAAGCTCAGGTTGAATTGTTGATGTGCGGAACTTAAAAGACTGGCTGGAATGGGAGGGACGCTGGAACGGGAGGGACGCGGGATCAGGAGGGGCTCTGGAACGGGAGGGGCGCTGGAAGATGAGCCCCCTTTTTTTTCCAGTTGCTGGTGCCCTGGAAAACAATTCAACACGTAAACATACATCCCTCCTAAGAGCGGGGTCGGTAGGGGAATGTTCAAGGACAAGACAGTGGTCTAAATGAATCCTTCAAGGATTTTAGCAACGGCACGGATTATCTCTTCAAGGATTTAAGTGGACCTTCGGCTTTTCTTCACGGTCACGAGGATGCGCTGATGGTGAGCTCGTGTTAATAATGAAGCAAGCTCTCGAGTGGATAAGGTAATCCTTACAAGGGTATACTAACGTAAACGTGAACTATGCTCTTCATTGCGATCGCTGTACTTGAACAGAAATAGCTACGTGATACCGTCACATGTAGACAAAGGCACCTCTCTCTCTCTCTCTCTCTCTCTCTCTCTCTCTCTCTCTCTCTCTCTCTCTCTCTCTCTCTCTCTCTCTCTCTCCAGTTAGCTTACAATTATGTAAATTGTCCTGTGACTTGAACATTAAACTTAGGCGTTCGGTCCGATGATTACAAGGTTTCCTTAGAAAAGAGAAAAGAAGTATTACACCTTTTCATAAATGTAGATATGTTTAACCTTTTAGGAATTAATTATTCCAGATATATTTCGTCTCTCCTTACCGTTGAGTTCTTCCAATTTCCTCCTGTTTGAGAGAATATTGTTTGGGAATACTAAAACATAACGCAACTTGGACTGCAATGGGTCATTTAATATATAAAGGTAATAACAATATTAACCGTTTCTGCATATGTAAAACTGTGTTAAATCTGATCATTACTTGGGTGATTGACAGTTATTGGAAGGCTGATGACATTTTACACATTTGCTTCCATTTCCTTCCCTGACCATCACAGAAAACCAAAAACGAACTCTAGTCTGATAGGAACACCAGTGTTGCACAATTATTATTATTATTATTATTATTATTATTATTATTATTATTATTATTATTATTATTATTATTACTTGCTAAGCTACAACACTAGTTGGAAAAGCAGAATGCTATAAGTGCGAGGGCTCCAACAGAGAAAATAGCCCAGTGAGGAGAGGAAATAAGGAAACAACAAGAAAAGTAATTAAGAATGCAAATGAAATATTTTATGAACAGTAACAGCCTTAAGATAAAGATTTCCTATTATCAGGGAACTGTTACAGCTGTCAGCATTTTCCAGGTACGGTATGGTGGCTGATGTGGTAACGTCCTTGAGTCCCGCTCAGACTCGTTAGTTTCTTTGGTCGCTGTAACCTCACCATCCTTGTGAGTTAAGGATGGTGGGTTTGGGTGAGCCTATAAGTTTATCTTCTGAGTCATCAGCAGCCGTTGCCGGGCCCTTCTTGGTCAGTCTCTAGGGTGGTGTCCTACTTGATAGGGCAATGTCACTGTCCCTTTCTTCTGCCATTCACAAGCGACCTTTAAATCCTTTAAAAGTGGTAATTTCGGTAGGTCCCAGTTATTCGGATATTCGCCAACTGTATACTCAGATTATGGAGTTCCAAGCGGTAAATGTTTCAATTATATGCTGTCTTCATAATAGCTCTACCGTCGGAAATGACGGTAATATAATGGTTTTTGGAACGGAAAGTCATTATATATGAACGTAACATACCATAGCTCAAACCAAGGTCAGGTTTAAAAGCGTAGTTGAAAATAAGAACACATGAATACATATTTGTGATTTATTTGGTAGGGTGAGCGCAAAGTTTGCCACTTCGTGTGCTTTGTATAAGTA
>NC_090733.1:118415520-118428020 GCF_036898095.1 Palaemon carinicauda
TTAAATGTATATAGAATATAGGATAAAAATAAATTTTTATATAAACGCTAAGAATGATATATGAATTAAATATATAGAAAATATAGGATAAAAGTAAATGCTTATATAAAAGCTAATAATGAAATATGAAATAGATTTATAGAAAATATAGGATAAAAATGAATTTTTATATAAAAGCTAATCATGAAATATAGGTTAAATATGTATAAAATATAGACTAAAATCTGCGTAAGATGGAGAACATAAGTAAGAAGTGATGGACAATCTTCTTTTTTCTAAAGTGGCCTTATATTTTTTTAAAGTCATCGTATAGTGTTTTTTTTTTTATTCGTCAGAGACTATTGTTAGTGATTAGATGTATCTTCGTCATAGATAACTATGAACTACTATTGGATTATATATATATATATATATATATATATATATATATATATATATATATATATATATATATATATATATATATATATATATATATGTGTGTGTGTGTGTGTGTGTGTGTGTGTGTGTGTGTGTGTGTGTATCACTCGTTGCATACTTTCTTTGGTAAAGTCAACGAAGGCTTTATTATTAATTTTTCTTCTTTTCGTAATTGCAAAACATTTTTTTTTTTAATCTCGTTTCTTCTTCAAAGGTATGGCAAACTTAACCTGATTCAGTTATTGTTATTGCGTAAATACCCTATTTGTCAATGGGCAAAGATGAAAAGTTTGGTTCCCCTTCGCCAAGTTAGCTGTTACAGTGAAGCACCTCATTATTTCTAATTTGTTTAAGTTAGGAAAAGTCTGGTAAAGAGGGGCAGATTTATAACTCATGCCGTAGGCTTTTCAAGTAACGAATAACAAACACGGTTAAGTGTTAGTATACCACACACACACATATATATAAACATATATAAAACAAGAGAGAGAGAGAGAGAGAGAGAGAGAGAGAGAGAGAGAGAGAGAGATTATGTATTTGCATATCAACATGATTGTCAGCGTTTATTCCTACTATGCAATCTCATTTCCATATCTGATCACCACACGATCAAGAATCCCAAACGAACTTTGTAAATGTAGGGCAACTCCACCCTTGCAGTTGCATAGATCACTAACAAGTGATGCCCACAGATGGGGTGGGTGGGGGGGGGGGGGGGGGGGGGGTCGGCCACTTGCTAAACCCGAGGTTCAACTGCTAAAACTAACTGCCATTGCGACATGGACAAACGTACATCCAATCGTACTCAACCATACTTGGTGTAAGGAAAGGGTTGCAATATGCGAAGGTCATTTTTTTTTCTGCAGAAGGCAGTTGGATGGGAAGGCTATTACCTTTGTTTAATCAAGAAAATGGCTGGGAAAACATGAGCATGTAGAGAATGAAGAAGCGTGGCAGGAGAGAGAGAGAGAGAGAGAGAGAGAGAGAGAGAGAGAGAGAGAGAATGTGTTAAATGAGCCTTGTGCATATTCAGAGTAATACTCATTTCCTCAAAATAGCAGAAAAAGAATTTTTTTATTTTCCTATGAACGATAGATATTTCGAAAAAAAATCTTAATGCATTTATACAGTAAAGGGGAAACAGATTATAAATGCAAATGGTGACTTAAATTAAGGGAATGTTATGCAGTTATGAACTAGTTGTATGAATTTTAATTTAGATATATATATATATATATATATATATACAGTATATATATATATATATATATAGATTATATATATATATATATATATATATGACATGAACATATCGGAAACTATAATCTCCGTGTACTGAATATATACTAATTATGATGAATAAAAGAAAAAATACTTTTTCCATGTTAAAAAATGTATAAAATGTGAAGTACGTACTAAGATTTAATTAATATAGAAGATTAACTTGTGTTGTACCTAATATTTTGAAGATACACACGGTATATATAGCATTATACAGGTATGCATTTTGTTTATTTTCTTATAATGATTACGAAGTTTGTTTGCGTTATATTTTGAATAACCTTTCAACAAATTATTTTTCGAGGGAGACTATAGAAAGGTTAAAGTAGAAAGTTTTTATAGTTTATATATGATAGATCTAATTTAATGTTGTTAATGATCTTGAAATATTTTATTTTGATCGTTAATGCTACACTTGTAGTTTATTTATTTCCATATTTCCTTTCCTCTCTGGGCTATTTTTTCCTGTTGCAGCCCTTGTGCTTTATAGCATCCTACATTTCCAACCTGGGTTGTAACTCGGCTAATAATAATAATAATAATAATAATAATAATAATAATAATAATAATAATAATAATATTCTGAGAGAGAGAGAGAGAGAGAGAGAGAGAGAGAGAGAGAGAGAGAGAGAGAGCATAGGATACCATATGAAATGAGTCATTGTTCCTTTATTACTTTATTCTATTAGTACTCATAAACTGGGTTTATCAGATATAAAGAAGTTTCTTTTATACAGCAATTTTATCGTAAATGTATAGGTACCGCGCGCGTGCGTGTGTGCGTTTGTGTGTGTGTGTGTGTGTGTGTGTGCAAACGTGTGCGTGCAATTGCAGTTTTGCAGCTTTACTGATAATAAAAGTTGAATTAAGTTGACTGCAGCTTCCAGCATTCCTTGGCGCGTAGCCAAAACTTGCTTAGCAACTTTCTCGGCGACCTCGGCTTTATTGTTATGGTTTTCTTCTTCTGCTTTTCTCCTTTCCTTCCTTTAGATGATCGTTTTTACATAGTCGAGAGTTAAAATACAAAATGTTTAATGTTTGTGTTTTGGACTTTGAACTCTCTGGGAGAGAAGTCACGGTATAAATGGTCTTTGTGGATTAAAGAAAAGCAAAAAGTAATTTTTCTTGTTTTTTATAGTTTTATTACAATCGTCATGGGCTGGTAGAAACGGAAAAAACATTGGGAAATTATATATAAATGTTTGGTTGATTCTGGACTCTCGGAAAAAAGTATTATGAAGTTTTTTGTTCTGTATTGCGAAAGTTTAGAACAAACTTAAATAATAAAAGAAAAATATATTTTTTTTCCTTTTCGGAATTAATGATAAAAACATTTATTTGATATGACAATTTTCTTTTCATTTCTAAATACTCCCAGGAACTTGTAAGATTAATTATAATTATTAAAATGATTCCCAGTTAGATATTGTAATTCGATGAACGATATATATATATATACAGTATATATATATATATATATATATATATTCTATGCAGGACAAAGGGCTCAGAAATGTCCTTATTCATGTTTGGAGTTTAGCCAGTTTTCATCACCACGCTGGCCAGTGCGGATTGGTGATGGTTGGAGATTTTCATCTGATCGTTTACAGCAAACCAACCTAGTATGGGGAGCCCTGTCTAGTACAGCTTTGCTGATCAAGCATTTATTTTCGTACCCCCCCCCCCCCCCCGCCTCTTATGCTTATAACATATACTTATTTCTTATAATTTAATTTAATGAGGAAGATTTTCACAGACTCGCAGCGGTGCCCTTTTAGCTCGGGAAGGTTTCCTGCTCTCTGATTGGTTAGAATTATCTTGGCCAAACCAATCAGCGATCAGGAAACGTTTCCGAGGTAAAAGGGCACCGCTGCGAGTCGGTGCAAATGCGCTTCATTAAAAAAAATTACTATAGTTTGTATTTTCTAGTAGGGAATGTAAATAACTTTTTTTATTCTTTACCGATTCAGAGGTTAATTCAAATTCTGGTCTTCTTGCCTCTTTCATTCTTTTAATAATTTCTCATTCTCTTACACACTATTTTTTTCTCTTATTTCTCCTTTTTTTTATTTTTCTTATTCTCTATTTTTCCTTATTCTTCTACCTGTTATTTTCTTCATCTTTTTGTTTCTTTTTTTTCTTTGTATTCTTCTATTATTCTCTCTTTTTCGTAATTCTTCTACCTGTTATTTTCTTTATCTTTTTGTTTCTTTTTTATATCTATTGTTCTTCTATTATTCTCTCTTTTCGTAAATCTGCTACCTGTTATTTTCATTCTCTTTTGTGTCTTTTCACTCAATCTTTCATCTCTTAATCTCTTTTTTCGTTATAAGCTCTCCCTCATTCCAATTCCTTCATTCACTCAATTTTACATGTTCATTTTGCCGACTTTCACTAATTAAAGGTACTTTTTACATTTTTGTTTCTCTTGCTTCCTATTTTCTTAATTTCTCCCTTATTATTTATTTACGATGCTTCCTCTTTCTCTGATTTTCCCTTTTTATCATGTCTCATAGTCTTCTTCTTCTTCTTCTTCTTCTTCTTCTTCTTCTTCTTCTTCTTCTTCTTCTTCTTCTTCAAATGCGTCTTTCGACATCTTCCTTAATCTTCCTTGACTTAAATTGTCTATCGTTCTTACTTTTATCCTTTTCACGCTCTCTTATCTCTCTCTCTCTCTCTCTCTCTCTCTCTCTCTCTCTCTCTCTCTCTCTCTCTCTCTCTCACATTGTTTGACCCATTCCATTCATCGCATACAGATTGACCTTATACAACATATCAATCTATTCCTTCGGTTATTTTTTTTTTTTTATTCTTTCCACACAATTTATAATTCATGCATTACCCCCGTCTATTCATCCGTTACTTTCGTCTTAAGGAGGCTGGGAAGCCCTACCCCCCCCCCCCCTCTACCCCCCGTCCTCCCCGTACCGGTATTACAACATGTTCCTTCACCTTCATCCGTTGCGTACTGTCTCTGGAAGCCTGGAAGGCCACTCGCGCCTCGCAGCTCTGGAAGCGATGTTGCTTCCTCAGCCAGTTTCATCACACCCGAGACCTGAACCCGCTTTGCCTTCACCCCTATACACACAGAACACACACACACACACACACACACACACACGTCCTTCCGACAGCCCTCTTCTGCTGCTGTCTGTTTCCCCCTACCCATTGCCTCATCTGTTGCCCCTGTGCGAGGATTTAGAATCCTTTCAGTGGGATTGTGTCTGATATGTGCTTTGTTAACTTCCATTCATTAATTAATTAAAATGAGGTGAATTCATTACTCTTTTAGATTTCTTTATTCATCTTTAATTTGTATATAGATTCAAAATTTTATTGTCTGTTTGATGTCTCCTGTATGGACTTTTATTTGGACTATAAAAGTGAGAGAAATTCATTACTCTTTTAGATATCTTTATTCATTTTTAATTTTTATATGAATTCCAATTTTCATTGTTTAAAGTATCTATTCCATTGCCTTGGCAGGAGGGATTGAATTTTTTTTTATTATGTTTGATACCTGGTCGACATTCTAGTCCGCATTTTTACGTAATGAATTATTTTCCTTTTTTTCTATGCTAATCATTTCCTATCTTCAATTTCTTATAAAAAAAATCCTCCCTATATCAAACATTGTAACTGGTATATACAGAAGGAATTACTTGACCTCTACCAAAGTTGTATTTAAAACTCCTATAGACCATCGATCTTTAATTTAGCCCCTGACTTATTGAAAAAGTTCCCTAACTTTCTTGCCCTTCAGTTTGTATCAAAAGTTTTATTAGGTCCCTTCGTTCTGCGCTCTCACTTCTATAATTGGCCGATAGAGTAGTTGGGACCTGTTTGCTTATGGCATTTTGCACTCTGCTTCAAATGTGACCCTGTGTTTTAAACTGGGTTCTTACTTGACTGGTACCTGTTGACAATACTCGGAATAAGATTAACAAAGGTGACCTTTTGATTTTTCTTTTAATACTTCCTAATAGTTAGTCATGCTCATATACATTATCACACATAAACAGACACGCCAGCATACACACAGATTGTATCTACTCTATGTATGATATGTGAGTGTATGTGCTATTATATGCTTATGTATATATGTATGGATATGTTGGCATTATCAAGTAGTAATATACTTATCATCGAGTCACGTTGATTGTGAGAAAATCTCATATGAGAAATGTCATCACGTAATTAGTTTTTGAACGTTTAATAGTGAGATTTTTGGGCAACAAAATATGTTTGGTAATTCAAGTTCGCAATTTATTTAGAATAATATAGAGAAGAATATACACCAACTAGAGATAGAGAGAGAGAGAGAGAGAGAGAGAGAGAGAGAGAGAGAGAGATGTATTTAAGACCCATTATCTTTTAAAGTGTGAGACAATGAAAGAAATTTCTCTAATCAGTGGCCCATAAAAAGTGGATTTTTTTTCTTATTGCTGGTGACATTTTGTTTGGTCTTTAATAGGTCTGGTCCTGTTGTTAACATGCAGTTTCATCTATTGTTTTGTTTATTTGCGATCTTATTGCTTTAGCAATAATAATAATAATAATAATAATAATAATAATAATAATAATAATAATAATAATAATAATAATAATAATAATAATTTTTCTCCATTTTTGGTATTGATAGTAATCATTACCACAAACTTGTGTAATAATAATAATAATAATAATAATAATAATAATAATAATAATGATAATTTTAATGTTTTTTTTTTCATTTTTTGGTATTATTATTATTACTTGCTAAGCTACAACCCTAGTTGGAAAAGCAGGATGCTATAAGCCCAGGGGGCCCAACAGGAAAAATAGCCCAGTGAGGAAAGAAAATAAGGAAAAATTAAATGTTTTAAGAATAGTAACATTAAAATAAATATTTCCTATACAAAATATAAAAACTTTAACAAAACAAGAGGAAGAGAAACTCGAAAGAGCAGTGTGCCCGAGTGTACCCTCAAGCAAGAGAACTCTAACCCAAGACAGTGGAAGACCATGGTACAGATATGGCACTACCCAAGACTAGAGAACAATGGTTTGATTTTGGAGTGTCCTTCTTCTAGAATAGCTGCTTACCATAGCTTAAGAGTCTCTTCTACCCTTACCAAGAGGAAAGTAGCCACTGAACTATTACAGTGCAGTAGTTAACCCCTTGGGTGAAGAAGAATTGTTTGGCAATCTCAATGTTGTCAGGTGTTTGAGGACAGGAGAATCTGTAAAGAATAGGCCAGGCTATTCGGTGTCTGTGTAGGCAAAGGGAAAGAACCGTAACCAGAGAGAAGGGTCCTATTTAGTACTGTATGGCATGTCAAAGGACCCCATAAGTCTCTAGCGGTAGGATCTCAACGGACGGCTGGTGCCCTGGCCACCCTACTACCTAGTAATCATTGCCACAACTTGTATTACTGTTATAATAATAATAATAATAATAATAATAATAATAACGATAATAATAATAATAATGATATTGATGATGATGATGATGATGATGACGATAATGATGAAGAATATTTATTTTCATTCACATTCAGAATAGGATTTTCCCCAAAATCCTTTTAACTTCAACAGGTGACTGTTCATCCCTCGGGTTTCTTCGGAAAATGTTCCTTATCTCAGACCCACGACAGTAAGCAATGCACTCGAGTCGTTTAAGTTGACATAAAACATTTGTCTACTAATCACGGGCATTCAGAGCTCTTTTTAGTGAGGCAGATTTGCACCGACTCCCCGGGGTCCCCTTTTAGCCCGGAAAAGTTCCCTGATCGCTGATTGGTTGGACAAGATAATTCTAACCAATCAGATAGCAGGAAACCTTTTCCGAGCTAAAAGGGCACTGCTGCGAGTCGGTGCAAATGCGCCGCATTAAAAAATGTTGAGTATAGTCTTTGAGACTTCTGAAGAGTTTGGATTCTGAGAGTTTAGTAAATATTCAAGTCTAAACTAAGATGGTGTTTTATTGGTGATGCTGATTAGTATTCTAAAGAGATGTCAATTTTTGTTGAGGGAGTTTAAGAAGCTTAAAGATGTTTATTTTAAGCGTGCTTTCATGAGTTTAAGTACATGTTCCATAGAAAGGTGTTTAGGTTTTTCTCTACAACAGGTTTTTCAACTTGGAACACATTCGGCTTCTACTTTTGCAATATTCTTCAGGGTTTTGTTTTTTTTCTTCCTGTGTTGCTGGAATAAGTCCTTCTACTTTTTTATTCTTTTATTTACAGTAGTTTCATCTCTCTTTATAATATTTTTAATTCTTATTTAATATGATCTTATCGTCATTCCTCTTCGATATTTATTTATCTCCGTTTATTACTTATCTTCAACAATTACACGTTATTCCCTTCGTCAACACTAATTTAGCCTTTTCCCTCTTCTTTTGTAATTAAATTTTCTTCTTCTTCTTCTTCTTCTTAATTCCTATACAAGGATACGGAGTTCAAGGTAAGAGCCGTGCCACACCTTCCTCCTCCTCCCGACGTGTTACTTCAACCCGTTTGAATCAAGTCGGTATTTCAACCGAGAGAGAGAAAGGGCTCTCGACCAGAAAGTAAGTACAGCAGTGGTCCGGTTGGCAGCAATAGTCCTTATTAAGACAGGTTGCAACGCCCCTTTCAATCATGAAGACATAACAAAGGGGCAATGCATTATGTCTGAAGTTTGATTCTAAACTCCGTTGCATTCATTTTACGATGCATATGGAACCCTGATGTTTTGATTATTGGGTTTTGTTTATTGTTTTAAGAAGTTTTAAGGTTCTGGTGATATGTGAAGTTTTTAATAAAGGAATATATAAAGCTAATTCATAGAATGATTTATATCTGAATTATTTGAATTACACTTGACACCCTGAAGCTTTGAAAAGGGACTTTGTGAAGTTTCTAATGATAATGAAGTTTATCGATAATTTTTTTTAAATGATTCGGAAAAAATATTGTAATTGAATTTCGTAAATGTACCACCTTTTCATACATAAGTATAAATATACAAACTTTTACAACGATACGATATCATTTAGTCTATATAATTCTCTAAAAGTGTTGTCATTTTATTCAAGATTATTCAAATGATAAGGATCAGCTGATCACCTTCTTAATGATAGTTCCAGGCCAATTGAAACGATTGATTTAAGAAGATGATATTCATGTGATAAACCTCAGTACAGAATTGTGGTTTTTAATTTATGCTGTGACCAAGATTCGAACCTGGTGGGAAATAACGTAGGAAATTAACACAACATTAATTAAATGGATACCAGAAGTTGACATACATTACTGTGTAAATACGTCGCTTGGACTCCAAAGGAAACTTAACTTACATGCAACTTTACTTCACACAATTTTAGCAGTGGTCTTTAACAAGATAAATAATTATCCTTAACAAAAGTATATATGACATTTGTTGAAGCTATTGCGAATTTCTAATAACACTTTAATTAGAATTGAAACTTATAAAAAACTAGTTTTGGACGTGTCTCTTAAAAATAACACTAATTTTATACTATCTTTTCTTCCCGAGTTAATTAAGGTTATCTTTCTTGTTTAATTAAACATAAAGATAATTTCGGAATTGTGTCTCTTTTCTATAGTTGAGTGTATTTCTACAGTGTTGAAAAAAAACCGTAATTTTAGTAGGAAATTCTCCTTAAAAATATACTGTTCTTAGCCGTATTTCAGTAAACTACAGGCGACCGTAGTTTTACCTTACTTGTTAATATCTTTTACGGGTTGGTGACCGTAATATCACTTCTATATATCAATATATCCTTTTTTAAAACGGTAAAGTTCCTGGAATGAATGTTGCCTGGCATTTCCGTTTTTTAATACAAATTATTAACAGTGTAGTTGATTATTTTTTGTTTATATGCATACAAGTATAAATATGTTATGTACGTTCATTCTTGCATGCGAACATAAGAATATATACGAAAACGAATCATACATAAATACAAATATGTTTAAATTCGAAAAAAAACAAGAGTTAAGACAGTCCACCTGGGTCAATATTTTATAAATGCTGTGAATAATTTCCTCACAGTTTACGAGATAAAAATGTCTTTCATTTGTTGTTGCTGTTCTTAGAGTATTTTACTTTAGTTGTTAGTTACTACTTTTGTAGTTTCCTTATTCCCTTTCCTCACTGAGCTATTTTCCTTGTTGGAACCCTCGGGCTTTAGCATCCTGCTTTTCCAACTAGGGTTGTAGCTTAGAAGATATAATAATAATGAGAATAATAATAATAATAATAATAGTGATAATAAGAATAATAATAATAATAATAATAATAATAATAATAATAATGATGATGATGATAATGATAATGATAATGATAATAATTAATAATAATAATAATAATAATAATAATATCGGGTTAATATCAACACATTCATTTTGCTTGTTTTTTCAGAAATGGCCAATCAACGGCTATTATACCTTTCATTATTTCTCAAAGTGTCTCATCTCTTAAGGCATTTAAATCTCTCTCTCTCTCTCTCTCTCTCTCTCTCCTCTCTCTCTCTCTCTCTCTCTCTCTCTCTCTCACTTATGCAGTATGCTAATCTTTATGTACTGTAATGATAGGTTGCTTAACATTAGCCTCTTAAATGTCTATATTTCTTATCTGCTCTCAGGCTAAGAAGCTTTTCTATTGAAACATTTAAAAAAAGAAATTATATATATATATATATATATATATATATATATGTATATATATATATATATATATATATATATATATATATATATATATATATAATGTATATATATCTATATATAAATATATATGTGTGATTATTTTTTTTATCCACACATGCGTATTAAAAATAAGCATATATAAACACACACAAACACACACACACACACACATATATATATATATATATATGTATATATATATATACGTATGTATGTATGTATGTATGTATATGTATATATATGTGTGTATACATACACACATATATGTGTGTATAGATATACATATATATGAATTTATATATATATATATATATATATATATATATATATATATATACATACACGTACATATACATACTTAACATGATGACTTCTTACATTGCTCTCGGTAATTCTTTGGGATGAAAGTTGCGAGCCGTAAGACACCCGAACACCCATTCACATTTGTGTTGACTGATAGGTGGAAACTTGGATGGAACCATTGATCTTCCAAACGTGAGCTTAGGGCCTTTTCCACTGAGGATTGGCATGTAACGCACATACACACACAAACACTCACACACATGTATATATGTAGAATTGTGTATATATGTAAATATATATGTATATATATATATATATATATATATATATATATATATATATATACCATATTTTTATAATTATAATTGTATGTATTTGTAAAGATTATGTTTTAAATATGTACTCTCTCTCTCTCTCTCTCTCTCTCGTCTCTCTCTCTCTCTCTCTCTCCTCTCTCTCTCTCTCTCTATATATATATATATATATATATATATATATATATATATATTTATATACATATATATACAGTAGGTATATATATATATATATATATATATGTATATATATATATATATATATATATAAAACCATGTGTATATGTATATACAGTAGGTATATATATATATATATATATATATATATATATATATATATAAATATATATATATATATATATATATATGTATGTAATTTATATATATTTATGTATATGTGTGTGTAATTTATTTATATTATATATATATATATATATATATATATATATATATATATATATTTATATATATATGTGTGTGTGTTTGTGTGCAGGTGCACTCGAATGAACATATACCAATGGAATGTCTTTCATTATTTAAATCCGGAAAAAGAAAAAAAAAAAAAACTGAATGCCACGGCCGAGAAGATGCCCCCCAGTAAAGTGATACAATCATATGGAGACGGCGGCCTTCGGAACTACGGTTTCTTCTTCTTCTTCTTCTTCTTCTTCTTCTTCTCTCTCATATTTCGATGATGAAATAAAGCGAGATGCGAAAGTCCTTTTTCATTAACACTTACTCCTCCAACATGTTTTGCAACTTATGGTCGGTCTAAGCGTATAGGGCCAAGTCTCGCTGTGGGGGGATTTCACAGTTAATTAAACGTCTTGGTTTCGCTATGTTGGATTGGCGTGGCTTGATAATTATTTAGGCACGTTGATACTTGGGCGAAGATTCGGTTCTGGCAATTAATCGTGGGATAAGTCTTGGTGGTTAGTTGGGAAATATGAGATTTATTGCGTTAACTTGGAAAGATTAATTCTGTCAAATCTTTTGAAATTTAGCCCTCTTAATCTTTCTGTTTCTTTTCATTTTGTATTGATCTTGGGATATGTGTTAGCAGTGTGTTATCTTTCGGTAAATAATAATAATAATGATAATAATGATAATAATAATAATAATAATAATGATAATAATAATAATAATAAATTTGATGAAGGCTTGCACGACTGATAATAGAACATTCCTTTCCTCTTTGGTCTACAACTTTATATATATATATATATATATATATATATATATATATATATATATATATGTATATATATATATATTATATATATATAAAAGCGATGTTATTAGATTAACTTTAAATTAATAGAGCCGTATATTTTTAACCTGTATGATATCCGTACGATATAACACTTCATAATTAAGATAATTATCATCCAATAACCTTTTATGTAGAATGAGATAACATTTGTATGTCGGATGAGACGGGAACTTTTAAGAATAACGTTCCTTTTGAAAAACCCCCAATACAGTT
>NC_090733.1:118438020-118468020 GCF_036898095.1 Palaemon carinicauda
ACACACTTACCCAATGGAGTATCATTACCAGTTATCCTAAAATAATGTAAAAAGAACCCCTTATTGCTAATTGCGAAAAATAACAACCAACATAGGAGCTAAGAAATCAGAAGTCTTTATGAAAAAACGAATGAAAAATATCATTTGGGTTTACACCTCTATAAACATTAAGATCCAACATAAGTCTTTTAATTTCGTAGGACGAAGAAGCTAAACTATTTAGTTAACCTCGGGAAAACAGGAATTCCTAATTCCAGTTTCTCATTACTCTGCCTACTGTCATCCACATCTGCCAAAAGGGTTGTGCCATCTGGTTTAAGTAAAGGAGCTACTAATAAGCCTACATTAAAGAGTCGATTTAAGGGTAGCCCACCATTTTTGCTCCGGGGTTATACCAGGTAGAGTTTCTTTTAAGGTAAGAATGTATTCCCTTTCAGTTAAAACATAATTTTTCCGAGTAACAGCTTTTAGCTGAGTATAGTAATTCCAAGAGTCAAATTTGACCAGTTACATGTCCAAAAGTGATAGCCTCCTATTTCTCCAAATAAGCTCGACTAAATCCATCATTGAACCACTCGGAATTTTCTGGTATTTTAACATACGAGAAGGAATACGCTTATCAATTATGTTGGCCAGAATCTCATTCAAGAGAACTACAGGCTCAACACTTTATACAATTGTGACCAATTCAAATGCAAAATATCCCTTAAAATGCCATTTCAGTCTGTTTATATATATATATATATATATATATATATATATATATATATATATATATATATATATATATATATATGTGTGTGTGTGTATATATATACACATATACATATATTTATACATACATATATATATATACACATGAAAATTACACACACACACATATATATATATATATATATATATATATATATATATATATATATATAACATCGAAATTATTAGAAGAGCGCATTTGTGTGTACTGGACTTCGTAAAATAACTTGGATCCTTCCAAATTAATTTGAACGTACTGTATATGTAGTATGTAATTATGTGAGTGTGTGTGCACTTGCGTGTGTCTCTGTCAGCTCTCGTGCACCCCAGCGTGTTTATAACCGGGAGGATAAATAGGTTTATAGCCATAACTCTTTCTCAAAAGAACGCTAATCACCGAAGTTTCGTCATTCTGAGATTAACCTGAGCTCCATCGGGTATCTTATTTTTTTTTTCACTGATGCAGTGCATTAAAGATAGTTGAGAGAGTTGGTGGAGTAATTTACGTACCCGTGTTAGAAAGAGTCGACAGACGAATAATCGTTGTTGTGGTTTGCTCCTGCTGTAAAAATCCATTTAGGTACAAACGATGTTGGCTTTGATCCTTATCTGTAGGTCTAGAGGTCGTGAGTCTTATTTACCTCCGGAAGAAGAAGGAAAATAAAGATGAACAAGATCGAAGGATAGATGAATACAGCTGATTTTTTTTTGTATATTAAGAAATAAAGAATATAGAAATAGGAATCAAAATGGTGAAAAAGATTGAATGAGATGAGATAGAAAAACGAGCACAAGAAGGATGACTATAAGTGAAGCTACGTATCTACTACTACTGTAGGTCTAGAGGTCAGGAGTCGTGTTTACTTCCGGAAGAAGAAGAGAAAAAAAAGATAAACAAGATAGAAGGATATATGAATACAGCTGACTTTTTTTATATAATAAGAAATATAAAGATATAGAAATACGAATCAAAATGTTAAAATATGAGTGAGATAAGTAGATAGAAAAGAGGAGAAGAAGAAAATGAAAGAAACACCGCAAGATGTTTATATCCCAACTCGAAAAACGAGCACAAGAAGGATGAATGTAAGTGAAACTAAGTATTACTACTTCCGCATGACGTAAGTATTTAGCATAATATTCCATGAATTTATTACACACGAAGGCCATGAATCCTTCCTTTCATTGCCTTATGACTCAATGTAACTGCTTTTTCTAAATCATTTGATTTTAGTTTAAAACTTGGGATTAATTCTAGTTACTCTAATATCATAAAGTTTCATATAAGGATATCTTTAGTTACTTATATTTGATAGCTCGCTCGGAGAGAGAGAGAGAGGAGAGAGAGAGAGAGAGAGAGAGAGAGAGAGAGAGAGAGAGAGAGACTTCAGTCAACGTATAATGTTTCCTTCCACGAGTATTTTGATATCATTAATTTCTTTGTTGAACTTATTACCCTTTGTATTTTCATTAAGATATCATTTGCTGTGATAACCTGTCCATATTTTTATATCACCGAGTTTAATCTGATAAGCGGAATAAATTTGAACCTCTATATTACTCAATTATTATTATTATTATTATTATTATTATTATTATTATTATTATGTATGCAACAGCTCTAATTGTAAAGGCTCCATAAGGGAAAATAGCCCAACGAGGAAAGGTAATAAGGAAACATATAGAATAGTGTGCCTAACTGTAACTCTTAAGCAAGGGAACTCTAACTCAAGATGAAATGCTTATCACCATTCCCGATTTTTTTATTGTCTAGAACCTCTTTAGACGAACCTCTTGTATTGAGTAACCTCTTCCTTATTTGGTATCACCGAGGCTATTATGATACAGGGAAGATAAGAAATGAGTCTCACAGATTATCGCTGTTCTCATATAAGGAAAGTTATTTTGTGGTAGTCTATTGGAAACGTCTCTGCCTGACGATCTGCTAAATGGAAGAAAGCGTCCCGCTCAAGTCTGATAGTTTCTTGTAGCGTCTGAACCTCACCATCCTTGTGAGCTAAGGGTGGAGGGGTTTTGGGGAAGCCGGTAGGTCTACCTGTTGAGTCATCAGCAGCCATTGCCTGGCCCTCTCTGGTCCTAGCTTGTGTGGAAAGCTGGTGTGTGCGCTGATCATATGTATATATGATTAGTCTTTAGGGCATTGTCACTTTTCCCTTGCCTCTGCCATTCATGGCCGACCTTTAAACCGAAGACAAATAGGCCTATTCCCGTAATGGCGTAAGTGTAGTTGACTGCTGTAGAACCTTCGTAAACAAGGGCTTATTTGGCTGAAGCATTTGAGATATTCGAAAGCCATTTACGACTTAGAATGACGCGTGGTTAAACAGCCATTACGCTTGTATGCCTAAGAGTTGTTATTTGACCTCAGTGAAGGGATTCTCTGTCTTTCATTCTCGCTCTCGTGTTGCCCATAGTTGTACAACTTGAAATACTGGTCGTTTAGCATTGGTTTTCACAATGCTAAGAGAGAAAGCTCCTTGATGGACGAGGATATGGATGCTAATTGATGTTTCAGCTGTGTTGCTTGTTATTATTATTATTATTATTATTATTATTAGCTAGTAGTAGTAGTAGTAGTAGTAGTAGTAGTAACAAGATTGTATTAAGTAACATTTTCAATAATAATAATAATAATAATAATAATAATAGCAGCAGTAGTAGTAACAAAATTGTATTAAGTAACATTTTCATTATTAATGATAATAATCATGATCCTCATAATAATAATAACAATAATGATAATAATAATAATAATAATAATAATAATAGTATTAGTAGCAGTAACAAAATTCTATTAAGTAACAATTTGATAATAATAATAATAGTAGTAGTAGTAGTAGTAGTAGTAGTAGTAGTAGTAGTAGTAGTAGTAGCATCGAAGAAAAGAACGCCTCTAAGATCTCTCTCTCCCACGAGATGCAGGACGACCACACTGCAACTTCCAGTTACTCTCTGAAGGTTGCGATTGCAACAGAGCAGTATAGATGGTTACTCACTTCTCACATCCTAGCGAAGCGTGTTCTTGAACAGGAGGAAGCCGAATGCCTTGGGTCGTGTGGGAACGTGGGCCAATGGAAGATGGAATTTCGGACGTCATAGGTCCCTCCCTACCTGTAGGGTTTTGCTATTAACATTACCTTTGTATTTAGATCCTCTTTTTATTTTCATTTTCATTACATCGGTGGGGTGGGGTAAAGCAAATGATCTTTGGATTGGATAAATTTATGAAATCATATTTTTTTTTTTTTTTTTTTTTGTAAACTAAGTTATTATTAAGCCTTATACCCTGAATATATTAAAAATAATCAATAACGATATTTTGAATATGCGGATGCTTCTCGATTTGTTTGAACTCGCCAAGTGCATTAACAATGTTAAACCATTGATGGTAATTATTTAGATGTACAACCAGCTTTGTAAATAACCTATAAAATTAGTCTCAACAACCTTTACCGCCCCATGCCTCGTAAGAATAAAAGAACAAGAGATAAAATTAAAAAATAACAAGAGAAAAGACCACTTCATTACCATCTCTTTCATTGAATCTTAATTTGGTTTGCAAAATAGCTGTTAACCATCACGAGTAGCCATTTTTACGAATGAACCACGCCCGTCCTTATTGACCTGCTTTGTCGAAATCCTAACCCACGGCGACCTTGCCCGGGAACGGGCGCGGGCGGAGAGGGAGGAGAGACACGACTTCAGGTCACAGTTGGCGTCTCACATTCCAAGGTCTGAGTTCGTTCTAGATGCATAGTACACCGGGCAAGGGCTGGCTTCCACAAGTTTTAATAGTCAGGCAATTAGGCAGGTGAATGTTATTATTATTGTTATTATTATTATTATTATTATTATTATTATTATTATTATTAAGCTACACTCCCTAGTTGGAAAAGCAACATATAAGCCCAAGGGCTCCAACAGGGAAAATAGCCCGGTGAGGAAAGGGTATTAAATAGACTACAAGAGAAGTAATTAACAATAAAAATTAAATATTTTAAAAACAATATCATCATAAAAATATATATTTCATATGTAAACTATAAAAACTTTAACGAAAAGAAGAGGAAGAGAAATATAATAGAACAGCGTGCCTGAGTGTACTCTTAAGCAAGAGAACTCTACCCCAAGACAGTGAAAGACTATGGCTAAGTTACCATTAGCTAATACACGTATGAAATTTCATTTGATTTAATTCTTTTGTTTAGAATAAAATCTTTGGTTATTAAATAACTTAAAATCAAAGGTTTGAGCTTATGGGTACATGAATATCATCTTTTAACAAGAAAGTAAACAAAACATTAAGAAGGAAATATGAAAAAAAATTACTTTCCGATTCAAAGTAATTACCCAATGATCGTTCCAGACAGACTGAGGTTTGGCTAATCACCATCAGGTAATTAATTAAAACGATTAAGAGTTTAAAGGCCGCTCATGAATGGCAGTGGCAATGGACAGTGACATTGCCTTAGCAAGCAAGACAATGCCCAAGAAACTGACCATATATTACCAGCGCCCAAGCCCCTCTCCACCCAAGCTAGGATCAGGGAAGGCCAGGCAATGACTCAAACCCATGTCTGGTAAACACCTGGCAGAGACGTTTCGGGTCTGTAAGGGAAAGTAGAACCTCCTAATGGTGCCATGATATGGAAATTTATTTCAACGCCTTGTAACTGAACGTTCTTAGAAAAGGAAGCGAAAATTATTTGAAGACAAAAGGGAGGTCCCTCAGAGATTGCAATTATCGTCTTTCTCAATCATACACGTTATATATGTAGATATGTATTTATGCAACATATATATACCTATACTTGCTTGTTTGTATTTATATATGCGTTTATATGTATGTATTTCTAGGTGCATATGGATGTCCATGTATACGTGCATATATATTATATATATATATATACGTATATATATACATATATATACGTATATATATACAGTATATATATATATATATATATATACACACATACATCACCAATATTTCCCTTCGTCCGGTTCGATAAAGACTCTCTCTCTCTCTCTCTCTCTCTCTCTCTCTCTCTCTCTCTCAGAATTAAATAAACCACATGATAGTTTCAGTAATCATGAAATTCAGATCTTTACGTACTATTATTTTTTTTTATTTCTAGGTATGAAAACATTAATGTATATTGTTTTGCATTTGAATATTAACATATTTCATATAATATATATTAAAAACATTCTTTATAATTATGCATTCAATAAACGATTATAATAATTTGTTGCCAAGTCAATTGCTACTTCTGGTAGTGATTTCGCTGTTAATCGTAGGACATTATGTACTAAAAGGTATTTCTTTCATTAAAAGAGAATTAAGTGAAAACAACGTAAAGCTATTATTACTCACTCAACCTCGTTGGAGTGTCGTGTCGAAGTGTTTTGAATTTCGCAGCTAAGAACAGCCAAGTGACTTTTATTATCGCTCGCAAAAACCTCTGTTTTTTTTTCTTTTTCTTTTTCTTTTTTGGCTGATCTGGAAGTTTATGGAGGCCGAGGCTACGATACGCCCACGCTTGTTAAAGGGTCTTATCAACAAATATACAAGTTACGTGTATGACGAAATGGAGCAGGCAAAGATGAGAGAGAGAGAGAGAGAGAGAGAGAGGAGAGAGAGAGAGAGAGAGAGAGAAGCCATTTCTCTTGCCACGATTATTTTTACTTCAAAAAGGTCAAGTCTAAGTGTTCAATTTAGGAGGTTATGGTTTCGTTAAAAATGAAAACAAACAGAGCGAAGTTAATATTTTAAAATGTATTTTTTTAATGAGCTAAGGATCCCTGGAAAACTAAAATGAGAGAGAGAGAGAGAGGAGAGAGAGAGAGAGAGAGAGAGAGAGATAGTTGTCATGTTGCATTTAAAAAATGCTGTCTCATTTATTAACCCCAATACTTTTTTTGAAGGATAGCTACAACGTGGAAGTAAAGAAATGATTGTTGAAGCAAATCATAAAAAAGAAAAAAGAAATTAAAAGCAGAGAGAGAGAGAGAGAGAGAGAGAGAGAGAGAGAGAGAGAGAGAGAATAAATCTCTCTCTCTCTCTCTCAATCTCTCTCTCTCTCTCTCTCTCTCTCTCTCTCTCTCAGGGCTGACAAAAGACCAATAAAGTTTTAGGCCACCAAGTGATCCTTTATAATCAAGGAGGATTATTTCAACATGAATTTTCAAGGAAGTAAAAGTCAATTTTGATTTATAGTATCGTAATGGTCTTTGGACTCAAAACGGAAAGAAGGTACAGTAAATATATTAAAAATATATTATATTGAATAATCCAACGTCATTTTTATTCGTCCAGAAACGACAAGGATGAAAGAAATAATGAAGAAAGAGTTCTAACCTTCTTTGATGAAGGTTAAATGAAGAATCTTTAAACCTGACGTCCCAGAAGAAGATTCCATTATAACTTACCCATAAGTCACCTTTTGGTAAAAATGATAGAAAATTAACATTTCTGGAGTTAGTCTTGGAAGATTATCTCCTATGAAGAACAAAATCAATGCTGTTTTGTCTTCCCCTATTCAGTTTGTCAGCTGTAACGGACGTGGTAACGTCCCTGACTGGTGAACGCCAGACTGGGGTTCGAGTCCCGCTCAAACTCGTTAGTTTCTTTGGTCGCTGCAACCTTACCACCCTTGTAAGTCAAGGATGGGGGGTTTGGGGGAACCTATAGGTCGATCTGTTGAGTCATCAGCAGCCATTGCCTGGCCCTCCTTGATCCTAGCTTGGGTGGAAAACCGGCTTGGGCGGTGGTCATAATGCATATGGTCAGTCTCCAGTACATTGTCTTTCTTGATAGGGAAATGTCACTGTCCCTTGCCTCTCATTAATTATCGGCCTTTAAACCTTTAAATGAAATTAACGACAGTTTAGCTCTTTGTGGATGTGTAAATTACGTCAAATAAAGCATATTTTGCTTAATACAGACGCAATTCAAGTAAATCAGGGATGAGTAGGAGAGAGAGAGAGAGAGATTAACATGGTGGATGTTAAGAAGCTATATAATATGTAGATTCCCAATTGTTGGTAAAAAATTACAAGCTTTTCAAGTTTATTATAAATATCATTGTACTTGTATTAACAATATAGAAATACGCATTGTAATTCAACTACCAGATATGAGACGCAGTGCAGGGCCTTCAAACCATTAGTTTTGCGAGACATAGGTTTACAGTACACCGTAAGACCTTATTGCAATTTGGTCTTAAAGATTGAAATAAGAAGGGGGGGGGGAGAAAAACGATGGGGAGGAAAAGAGAAGGGTTTTGACCATGGATGTGTTTACGATGCCAAAGAAAAGTTTTCTTGCAAAAAATTAGAGGTGAAAAATCATTCTAAATTAATTTTATCAAAGCATGTTAAACAAATTCATTCAGCAATGCAAGAACTTTTTTTATTATTATTATTATTGTCTTTCCCTTCTCTTTTAACCTCTTCTTGATAATACTTTATAGATGCCCAGAATCCATTTCTGTCTCGGTGCTATTATCCTTGGGTCCTTGGGATCAGAAAGTGATAGGTTTACTTTTTTGTTTCCTTCCCGACGATGTTCTATTAATCTCGGCTTACAAAGGTGTGGTTGTCCTTGGCGCTGATCTGTTTACACGAATTTGAGAGAGAGAGAGAGAGAGAGAGAGAGAGAGAGAGAGAGAGAGAGAGAATCATTAATAAACACAGACTGCGTGGTGAAAGGGTTTGCGTATCACCATGATCAGCAGTGCCACCCATACTTTGTTGGTTTGCTGTGAGCGCTCCAGCAAAAATCTCCCACCGTCGCCAATTTGCACTAGCCAGCGTGAGGATGAATACAGGCTAAACCCCCAGACATGAATTGATATTTATGTGGCCATTGTCCTGCAGTGAATTAGTAATGCCTGCATTTGTTGTTATATATATATATATATATATATATATATGTATGTATATATATACATACCGTATTTCCCGTGTGATAAGACGCTACAAGTGGTAAGACGCACCCTCAAATTAGCAAGGCAGTTTTAGAAAAAAAAAAAATGAGGATTTTAAAAACTTCTTAGCAGAAATCCATGGTCAGCGACTCTAGCGTGACTACTGTCTGGCACAGTAACTTTTCTTATTTTGGGTGTATTATGAAATGTTCAAGTTAATATTTATTAGCAATATGCCGATTATCCCAATTCTATTATATATTCTTATAAGAAGCAACTAAACCAGTCGTAGTATCCATTACAACTACACGTTTACTCAATAGTGCTTGGTGTTTCAAGTGTTGTTTACATGAAAGCAGCGTTGCCAAAGGTTCTTTATAAAAAATTTGGTAAAGCTGTAAAATTCTAGTGAGTTCCAAAATTCCTCATATACCCTATAATTATTCACACAAAAAGTAGTTATTGATTATAGGAATCTATAAATTCTTTTAGGTGGAATACTTTCGCTACTGTTTATGTGATTCTGGGTCTAGTTACTTTTCTGCTAACTTGGTAATACTGCACTCAACTAACAGAAGATTTTGCCAAGGACGTATTCAGCAACTGTCCGTTTGTATTATTTCGGAACTCAGGCAGCAAAGTCATTATCAATATATTGCTTTATAACAAAATAACAAAATATGAGAAAATAGCTATATACTGAATAAACCACTATGTCATAGTGTCGTCTGATACGAGACCACTGGTTGGCATGTTTACTTGTGGAAGGGGGCTAGCGAGTCAACAGCTGATTACTAAAATAAACAAATCATTTGCTAGTGTACTTCATTAAATGAAGTGCAATATAAAAATTAACGCATTTATATTATATAAATGATAATTGTAGATTTATATTTTATCTCTCGTGGCTTTGAGAGCTTGTAAGTCAATAGTTTGGTGTTTGAGGTGTGTCAAACGCCCCAATACAACTTTTTCTTAGTGTTAAGACGCAGGGTGATTTTGGGGGTAATTTTTCGTGAAAAAAGGTGCGTCTTATGACACGGGAAATACGGTATATATATATATATATATATATATATACTGCATGGTGTATGTACAGTCACTCATATAAGTTGATGGATGTCCGGGTGTTTGAGAGATTTATATGTCGCCCCTCTCTGGACGGCAGGTGTCTGGGAGCACGAAACCAGTCAAATATTTAAGTTGAATATTTGACCGGTTTCTGCTCCTAGACACCTGCCGTCCAGAAAGAGGTGAGATGGAAATCTCTCTCAAACTCCTCGACTTCCATCAACTTATATGAGTGACTGTACATGATCCCTGCTGTTTAGTTGTTAGAATACTTGACTTTTTTAACTGAATTGGAATTACTGTGTTAAAAACATCTCGTTTAACTCTACAAACAATCTACATGGAAAATCAGCTCCTAACAGGAAAGACATTACGCGTTTACCTATCTACAATGATTATCTTTCAAACAAATCCATATTAACATGCTCATACCATCTAATTTAGGAAATTTTTCTTATTTTTGGATCTATTTATATTATTTAGTTACCTATATTTAATGCACTAACTATATTTTTTTCTTTTAATAAATAAACTTCGTCTTTTACATATATCTCTAATGAATATATTGTTGCTTCGTCCAGCAAATGTTATTCAAAGTTATTGGTCCAACTGCTGCCATGTCTTTCTACATCTTTCCCCCCGTTGTTAACCTGATGATCAATCTGTTACTCTTTTAAAATTCCACTATTTGATTATAGGTTTATGCTTTCATACTTTTATTTTTAGTTTTTATGAAGATATGTTCATCTGACAAGGCTATCAAGCTGCTTAACTTTTTATCTTACAAGTAAAAATGTATAGGCCTATAAACAATTTTTTCAACACGTCTTGCCAAGTTTTATCATAATTACCGAACTGGCGCAATAATACCAATAGTAATTTTAGAAAGTAGAAGAAAATGTCCTCTAAAAATTTAGAAAATTTATCAACGTTGATATATCATACTAAAACTATTTGCTCCGTTATGCCATCAGGTTGAAAATTTTAATAACGAAACATTAGTAACCAGATAATGAAATGAATATAAATCTTTTGAAGAAACACACACACGCACACACAAAGAGTAGCCTCACTGCAGACCGGTTTGGCCTTGGAGAACTGCATGTACGTCATAGCAAACAAATGGTCTAGCTGAGATCTCAGTGTGGAAACCTGCTTAGTCTGTGAAGGGCCATATTTTGCGATGCAATGGTATATGAACTTATAATTGAATTTATAAATGAGTTCTATGTTATAGAAATGCTTTAAAAGTTTATTATTATTATTATTATTATTATTATTATTATTATTATTATTATTATTATCATTATTATTATTATTTTACCAATTTAGGGTTTTTAATGTGATATATTGTTTTCAAAATGTTCAGATTTTTTATTATTACTTATTGATATTATTCAAAAGTTTACTTTTTAATGTTTTTTATTCATTTAAACCCTCTGACTGAACTAGTATTGTATTTTAGTTTGCCATAAAGAAGTTAAATTGCTTGAAATTGGTTTAAACCACTTCGTATGTACAATAATTATTGGTAGAAGAGAAAATAAATTTTTAAGGTCACTTTCCTGCACATTTCTGTCTATATATTAAAGAAATTCTCCTGCCATTAACTTTATTTTCTTCAACACGCAAATAAAAAAGAAGAGAAGGGAAGCGAGAGAGAATAGGCCTACTTGCCTCGTTTCCCTCTTCATCAAAAGATGAGGTTGAATTATAAGTGGGGGGGGGGCGGATATTGGCCTTTCATCTCCCTTGAAAATGAAATTTCATTTTTTTTTTAAATTAATTTTACTTTTGGCTACTATTCACTACCTTACTGCTAGTGTATTTAGTGCTTCTTTTCTTCCTTTCTTTTCTTTCTATCTTTATTTCAGGCTCCAAACACTACAGGGCAAGTTTTTGTGTGCTCTGAATACTTTATTAGATTTTTTGTATCTTTTGAAATGTTAATCTTAGTTACAGGTTGTACTTCAGGTTACTTCATGTCAAAATCCTGCAACATGAATTTTATGAGCATTTTAATTAGATTTGCATTAGGAAATAAATTGATATGTTAATATCAAACTTACTTGAACTGTGATTTTGGGTTGTGCAATTGCAAAACTCTTAAGAAAATACTTGATATACAATTCCTTAGAGACACTGATTCATATTGTAGTTAGTGATCACACACACACACACACACACAAATATATATATATATATATATATATAATATACCTTACCGTGGCGAAAGGGTTTGCTTATCACCATGATCAGCAATGCTGTAACTTAGTCCATGTCACCCATACTAGGCTGGTTTGCTGTGACCGATCAGACGAAAATCTTCCACCATCACCAATCCGCACTGGCCAGCGTAGTGATGAAGACTGGCCAAGCCTCAAACAAGAATTGACATGTTTGAGGCCTTTGTCCAGCATTGGACTAGAAACGGTTGCATTTATTGTTGTTGTTACTGTTATATATATATATATATATATATGTATGTATGTATATATATATATATATATATATGTATGTATGTATGTATATATGTATATATATATATATATATATACATATATGTATATATATATATATATATATATAGTGGATTCATGATTGAACATTTCAGTGCGTGGCCTACATTTATTAGATCCATAAATTATTCAGGGTTTGCTACCCAGATATAGAGAACTAGTATCTGCTTGCGTACAGAAAAAAGGGCTTGTGTCCAGCAACTTCACCCCATGAGTCTTTTCAATAAACCTGAAGGCCTTAGAATTCTAGCAACGATCCTCCGAAGGGGGGAAGAGTTATAAAGTTTATATATATGAGTATGTGTGTATATATGTGTGTGAGTGCACAGAGGCAGCAGCATAAGAATACATCTCCAGAATGTCTTAAATGTGAATACTTGGAATATGTTTGAGAGCAAAGAGTGAGAGTGCAAGGGAGCGAGTGAGCTGGGGATTTTTGGGGCCCTGGGGGGCCCTGGGGGGCCAAGGGGAGGTTGGTTGTCGGCAGCATATGGAATGGAAAGTTTCGGCGCAGCGACCCCTGCCAGAGTTTTCTCGTATGAGACTCTCCAATGCGAATTCCATGATGTTATTAAGGGATGAAGTTTGCAGCTGCGATCACAAACGACCTCCATCAAGAACGCAGGTCGAGAGGAGGGTCTCTCTCTCTCTCTCTCTCTCTCTCTCTCTCTCTCTCTGCAAGTTACTTCATAAACCTGGAGACTTTCCTTTACTTGCCAAGATGGAGAGAAAGAAGTTGAGTGAGAGTTTTAGATATAAATTCAGCAAATCTCGTTCTGAAGTTGATTTATTTCCCAGACAAGACTGAGAGAGAGAGAGAGAGAGAGAGAGAGAGAGAGAGACTTTTTACAATCGATTTCAATATATTTTCCTTTTCTGCAAATTAGGGAACAAATAAATAAATTCCATTAGTAAGCAAATATATTCGTAAAGATTCTCGACTTTACAGATAAGTAACAACAATGAAAAGCAGCAGTAACAGATCATACAATCTTGGGTTAGAGTACTCTTGCTTGAGGGTAGGGTACACTCGGATACACTATTCTATGTTATTTCTCTTCCTCCTGTTTTGTTTAAAGTTTTTTAGTTTATATAGGAAATATTTATGTTAATGTTGTTGCTCTTCTTAAAATATTTTATTTTTCTTTGTTTCCTTTCCTCACTGAGATATTTTCCCTGTTGGATCTCCTTGGGTTTATACCGTCCTGCTTTTCAAACTAGGGTTGTAGCTTAGCAAGTAATAATAATAATAATAATAATAATAATAATAATAATAATAATAATAATAATAACAGTTCTCAAACAAAGGCAACCGTTAAAAAGGACGATAATTGAAATTCAGTGTTCCGTAATTATAACATTAATGTCATTTTGCTTTTTGTTACTGTGGGTCAATTAAGTATCAAGGAATGAAATTCTCTTGCTTATTGCATTTATTGACTTTGGTTTTTACTCTATGGAAAAGGTGTAGTACCGGATAAAAAGAAAGGAAAAAGATCTATGTTGGCATCTCATGTCCATATAAACAGGGAAAATGATTGAAGTGTAGTTAAAAAAAAAAACTCTGACATAGACCATTGTTTTTATAATTATTATTATCATTATTATTATTACAAGATAAGTTATAACCCTAGTTGGAAAAGCAAGAGGCTATAAGCCCAAGGGCTCCAACAGGGAAAAATAGCCCAGAGGAATTAAACAAAGAAATAGATAAACTACAAGAAGGAAATCCTCTAGTCTCAAGAAATGAAAACCGAGAAGTTTGGTTAAAAGTTCAGTTGCCGCCATATGATCAACGCCCAAGCTAGGACCTGAAAGGGCCAGGTAATGGCCGCTGATGACGTAGAAGGTACACCTATAGGATGGTGAGGTCGCAGACACTAATAAAACTATCCAGTTTGGGCGTGTCTCGACCTCCCGTCCAGCAGAACGCCAGGCAGGGACTTTTCCAATAGGCCACCACAGCCCCTAAATAATATGTTATGCGTATGACGGGGAAATACGAGAACCGGTCACGTTAGAATAAGAGTGACTTGATACTAGTATGATTTCATTGGAATTGGCTAAACACCAATGATCTAGGGAGCAATGCTCCTCTGAACTGAATATCATATACACCACGGAAGGGAAAAGAAACATGAAGAAAAGTTTTAATAAATATATATTAGATATATGAGGGTGGCATAGATATAGGAGGGACAAAAATATCTAACATGAGGTATGCAGATGACATAGTGCTTTTAGCAGAAACTAAGGAGGAACTACAGAGAGTATTGAGGATGGTGGAGGAGCAGTGCAGTAGGTATGAATTAGTGATAAATAGAGAGAAAACCAAAAGTATGAAAATTGGACGCCAGAGAGAGGCCTTAGAAATACAGCTATCAGAGGGAGAAGTGGAACAAGTCAATGAGTTTAAATATTTGGGAGTGTTTTTCACAGCAGATGGAAAGATGGAAAGAGCAATTCAAGACCGAATCTCAAGTGGCCAGAGAGCATTTGGAAGGCTAAGAAGAATCTGGAAAGATAGAAATATATCCATTAAGTTAAAAATTAGGCTATTAAGAGCAATAGTAATCCCCACAGTGATATACGGTGCTGAATGCTGGATACTGAAGAAGAGAGAAGAGAAAAAGTTATTAGCCTTTGAAATGAAATGTCTGAGAAGAGTCTGTGGTGTAAGATGGGAGGACAGAATTACGAACGAGAGAGTGAGAGAAATGGCTGGTGTTGAGGACACAATTCTGATTAGAGTGGAAGATATTCAGAGGAGATGGTTTGGGCATGTACAGAGGATGGAACAGGACAGATGGCCAAAGATAGTGCTGCATGGTCAAGTGGCCGGAAATAGACCGAGAGGACGACCAAGAGATACATGGGTGAAAACCTTCAAGAAAGCAAACAGAGGCGAGACATTTCAACAGCTGGCACAGATGGCATTGGATAGGAGTCTCTGGAGAGAATGGCGATATCAGATGCAGGACCCAACCCGGAGAATTCCGGACGGGATTTAGTGAGTGAGTGAGTGATATATATATATATATATATATACTTTACGTGTATGTATATATGAACAGTATATATATATATATATATATACATACGTATGTGTGCCTACTTTTCTATCTAGTGTCGCCAGAAGGTATTACGCAACCGGGTTTCAGGTTTATGAGATGAAGTTGCTACAATAGCCTTCAGCCCTGTCCCAATGGTATTCAAGAGGCTTATGCAATGGCGTCAAACATTTCTTAGTGGTCACCCAAGCAGGCCGGATATTTCTTTAAGGAATCTGATTCATTAATGAAGAGGGTCATAGAGTTTTTATGCTGTACGAATCTGTCCTAAGCAAATCTTCATCCTTTATCTCTGACAAGAGATTGAAGATTTCAACATTACAGCAGAATTGACATTAAAGGCAGAGGTCAATAACACTGAAATATCTGTTCATTACTTCATGAAATTTTTCTTAAGTAGTATGTTAAGAGTTATACTTATTAACAATTTTAATTTATATCTGGCAACGTGAGAGTTATCGCTTTAGCTAAATTTGATGTAGAATTTTACAGCTGGATAAGGTTCAGATTATATTATCTAGACCAGCTTATCTCTCCAAAATAAGTATGAGTATATTGCAAAAATAAATTTGTTTTTACTTAGTAACAAACACATCTTAAAGAATGATAAACGAACATAACACCGAATACTCGGGGAAAAAAATAGAAAATTTCACATTCAGAAAGTGAATGGTATGAAGGACTGATCAAATTTCTGGACCCTTGAATTTTTCACTGCTCAGATTATCTGTGAACTTGATTGCAAAGAAACATCTCAGCATTTTGTTAAAATAAACAATGATATCAGTCCGTATTCTTTATATGTATTTGGACTATGCAAATATCTTCAAGTAGGCTAGCAGTTGAGTGCATTTCGTTGTACAGTCAAGTCAAAATAAAAATGAAGTTTGTGCAGATTCGGATAAACAATAAATCATTCGAGTTCGCCTGGTATCAAAGAAACATTTAAACTCTCTCTCTCTCTCTCTCTCTCTCTCTCTCTCTCTCTCTAAAAATACCGTGTTTAAAGATGAAGAGAATTCCGAGTGTAATAAATTTAAAGCGATTATGACAATAAAATCAATATTAAATCCTTTCTTCACTGGGCTATTTTTCCCTGTTGGAGCCCTTGGGCTTATAGCATCTTGCTTTTCCAACTAGGATTGTATCTTGGCTAGGAATAATAACAATAATAATAATAATAATAATAATAATAATAATAATAATAATCTGATAACTACTTTTTAAAGTCTATAAACACTCCCGGTGATATTCAAGATATTCATCTAGATGGAGAAGTTAACTGAAGAAAATGATCCATTATCGATGAAAATCGTTTAGGCTTAAATATAAAATGCGTTAAGCCTAACGAATAAAATAAAAAAGAAAAAAAAGTTACCCAGCGAAACAGGATTTTCTTGGCATGAAAACTGGTCTAACGAGGAAGTCTGGGCTAATTCAAAAGTCTAAACTGTCTTAAGAAGGCAATTGATCTCAGCAGGAACGCCTAGAAAAAGTGGCCATTACATCGGTTGGTTCTGACTTCCTTAATCATTAAGGAAATGTGTTAATCTCATCGAGATTATATACTTTTTTGTTGTGTTAATCAAAGGAATTGTTCATCTCTCTCTCTCTCTCTCTCTCTCTCTCTCTCTCTCTCTCTCTTTTATGACATATTTACATTTCTGGTTTTAATTGAATAATGTTTCAGTCTTTATTTACAATAAACAATATCGGCGTCAATGACCTTCGATGTCAGGATTCCAGAGAACTTCAAATCAATCAATCAATCATTCATTTATTCATTCTCTCTCTCTCTCTCTCTCTCTCTCTCTCTCTCTCTCTCTCTCTCTCTCTCTCTCTCTCGTGTATATTGAGTAAGGTAATGTATTACAATGTATTATTGGGTTTTATTTACCAACCCTGTGGAGCGACTACTGTATTGTGCAAATTTCTTTCCGGATGTGTATTTTGAATTAAACAGGGAAGCCTGACAATATAAAAATTTTCAATGATTTTGTAATGTATGTATGTATATATATATATATATATATATATATGTACATATATATGTGTGTGTATATAAATTTTGGATATATATATATATATATATATACCCTTTCAGAGTGGGGATACCTTAAGGTGATGAAAGGATTTACGTAACACCATGATCAGCAAAGGTGGTCAGGGCCATCCCATACTAGGTTGGTTTACTCTCAGCGATCAGACTAAAGTCTCCCACCATCACCAATCCTCAATGGCCTGCGAGGTAACAAAATTGTCAAATCTCAGACATGAATAAGGACATGTCTGAAGCCTTTGTCCTACAGTGGACTAGAAACGGCTGCGTATGTTTTTATTGTATATAAAACATCATATGATATATGTGTGTTTACTGCTATAATATGAAAAATAACGTTTGTATTTCAAAACTAGAAAGTTAAATTGGTTCATACGAAAAGACTGGAGTGTTTAACTTGCTTTTGTCGAAGTTTTATGAACTCGATTTCGGACGGCAAATTTAATGATAGAATTTTTAGATGGGATAATTTGCTTTCTAAAAATAAAAACATGAAAGCAATGAATATTTGCAAATGCTATTTCCGTTATAATTGCCTTCATTTTCTGCTACTAAATTCGTGTTTACATTAAATCTGATGCATTATACGATCGTTGAATGAATTTTTGCTTTCAAAGTTATTAATGAACAGCATTTCAACATTTCCAATTATAAAGTTTTTTATTCCTATTTGGACGCAAATTGAAGGCTTCAAGTACCATCCAATTACGCCGAGTTAGATTTAAACGGGCTTCTATTTTTTTTTTAATTATAATGGTTATGTAATTCAGTGTAATGATTACAGGATAGGGAATAAAACGTCTATTTCGCCAGCTGTCCCAATTGGTGAATTCCTGAACTGCGTTCCACATTTAAAGGTTTAAAGGCCGCTCATGAATGGCAGAGGCCAGGGACAGTGACAATGCCCTAGAGACTGACCATATATACATATGATCAGCGACCAAGCCCCTCTCCATCCAAGCTAGGACCAAGGAGGGCCAGTCAATGGTTACTGATGACTCAGAAAATAGACCTATAGGCTCCCCCTAACCCTCATCCTTAGCTCACAAGTATTGTGAGATTGAAGCGACCAAAGGAACTAACGAGTTTGAGTGGGACTCGAACCCCAGTCTGGTGATCACCAGTGAGGGAGGTTACCACGACGGCCACCACAAGGGAAAATTTTGCAATTTAATTCTACCTTGTGCAATGTACTCAAAAGGAACTTGTGTTTGCCTATGATAGATGACAAATAGATGAATAAAAGGAAGTGAGTAAAAGACAACAAATAATTGTTATGAACGAACCTCTAGAGATTGTTAATGAATAGTCGTACTTATGACAGACAGTAAATATTTCCCCATGACATGAGGCAGACACTAAATTAAGGATATGCATGGGATGGAGAGTAAAGCGCTTTTGCAGAAGGCATTATTTTGGGCTGTGTGGCGCGAATATATATATATATATATATATATATATATATATATATATATATATATATATATATATATATATATATATATATAATCTCCGAACACAATTAAAAGTATTTTGGAGTGGGTAATATTTATAAGCAAAATTATGTCCACAATCTCCAACATTATGTAACATCAGAAATCGATGTAATGGTAATATTTTACAACTTTTATTATTATTATTATTATTATTATTATTATTATTAGTGTAGGCGACCCTACAAAAAAGAGGGCTAAATATTTAGCATTGCTGATTATGGCACACACGCACTTAGATTCAACCCTTCTCACCCCTCCCCTTTCCTAACTACCTTTTTGAGTACCTCCTGTCCCCATGGTATGACTATTCCCTCTCCCCCTACCTGAGGGACGGTGAGAAACCCAGTTTGGAAATGCCGTTCTGAGGGACAGGAAAGATATATATATATATATATATATATGTATATATATATATATATATATATATATATATATATATATATATATACATATATATATATATACATATATATATAAATATATATGTATAAATTTATATATGTATATATATAAATACTGAATATATATATGTATATATATATAATACTAATATATATATATATATATATATATATATATATATATATATATATATATATATATATACAGTATATATATACAGTATATATATATATATATATATATATATATATATATATATATATCATATGGGGATATTGTCTTTTTCGATGTTGATATCTTTGTTAACCTAATACTGATCATTTGCATTTTCACAGGTAAAGTATCTGCCATGCTCGGTGCTTTGGATGGCGTGGTACCCATGCTGAGCTTCACCCTATACACGGCTGTCTACAGGGCCACGGTCTCCTTCTACCCAGGGGCGCAGTTCTTCTTTGGGGCCTCAACCAACTTCTTGATGGTGATCATTTTCATGTGAGTAAATGTTCCTTCAGATCCTTTTAATCAGGATTTTATGGTTAGTTTTTTTTTTTTTTCGTTTTCTCGTCTTTTTTATTTATATGTTCTGGCTGGCATCACTTGTTGAGTTTCATGAATATAACTTCTTTTTTTTCATTTGATATATCTCCTTTCTTGTCGTGGCCTTCCAGAATTTGAATTATCTGCCTCCCATGTTATTTCAAAAAAAAAAAAAAAAAAAATTACAAGGTTTCTTAAAGGAAAATAACAATATTTAGGAAGGGTTGATAAACATTATCTTAGTTAACGAAAGACTCAATGCTGACTTTATTAGCAGATAAGAATTTTGGCCTAAGTAGAATATGTTTGTGAAAGATAACGTAATGAATGATGCAAGTGAAACAGTAGTAACTATAGTAGATAGACTGGCTAGAAGACCGAGTGGAAAATATCCTCGCTTATGTTGAAAATAGATTAAATTGATAGATTTAATGAGAGTTGACGGTCAGTGATGGAAGTAATGGAACTTTTCATTCCCGTCATGGATGAATCGATATACAACTAGGGAGATTACAGATCGGGATAATGTTTTCAATTCTTTTATAACTATTAAAAAGAGGTAATATTTTATTTATAACCTTTTGAATTATATATATGGCATTCAATATCTATTTTCAAATTCCATTACTAATTGAAATTAAACACCGTGTGTTTCAGTATGAAATATACTTTGACTTTTCATCTGAAAATAATCCGAAATCTACTTTAACTTTTGGGTCTTTTTTATCTGAAAATAATCCCAAAATTTGCCTCTCTCCCTTCCTCCGCAGCCTCGTGATGGTCACAGACAAAACGGGCGACTACAACGTGGAGACGGCAGTCCCGGAAGCTCCCAAGGGCCCCGTGAAGGAGAAGAGCCTCGTGATTCGGAAGGACTCCCGCTGGCTGGTCGACGAGGAAAACAAGGGTAAGGTGCGCCTAGCCACAATCCTTCTGTCGTCCCTCAACTTCAGCATCGAAGTCAGCAACATCGAGTCCAGCTTCGGCAAGCCTCTGGAGACCATCGAGGAGGAGCCGGAGCGCGAAGCAGCGGCCCAGGTCGAGGACGAAGAGGAATCCATACCTAAGGAACTGAACGGGCAGGCGCCGAAGGAGAAACAGGAGGTTTGCGATGCCTACGACAACCCAGCGTACGTCGAGGAGAATCACATAGCTTAAAGGCGTCTTTGTATATTTACTATGAATGATTATGTATATAACTTTTTTTATGAATCTCTATTTGTACATTTGCTAAAGGAGTGTTTGTTTGGCTGACGAATCGCAGTGTTTGGCGAAAATTAACCGTGCGAAACCTTCTCAGTCATGTTTTTTTATTTAATGTTTTCTGAGTATGTCTGTTCCCTTTCTCAAACGCACCAATGAAATAAATACACAATTAAAATTACTTTAAAATGGCCATTGAACAATGAAAGTAAATTTCATGTTTATAACAATACCAAATTTTCGAGAAAAAAAAAACAGATAAAAAGAAAGCATAATATCCGAGTCATGTCTCAATTAACTTTGTTATATACCGCCTAAAACTCAAAAAGAAGAAAGAAAAAAACGAACAATTAAACGTATAATTTAATCAAAGAGGAATTAAAGTATAAAATCTATGATTTTCTTCCTGAATTTTTCATTGGTGCAAGTTGGTGGACTCGATGACTTACATATGAGCATTAACCATGACATTAAAAGTTATCAAGATCATTTGCTGGGACATTTAAGTCCACTGGTCTTGATCTTAGACGTTTCACATTTGTATATAGAATAATTTAGGGATATGCATTGTATATGATACGTTTTATTAATTAAGTGAGGGCAAGATTAATCGAGATTGCTTCTCAGTTCAGGAGATAAAAAAAGAGATCCTTAAGTTGGGGTTGTGGCCAATGTGGTAACGTCCCTGACTGGTGAACGCCAGGCTGGCGTTTCGAGCCCCGCTCAAACTCTTTGGTTTCTTTGGCTGCTACAACCTCACCATCCTTGTGAGCTAAGGATAGGAGGTTTGGCAGATCCTATAGGTCTATCTGCTGAGTCATCAGCAGCCATTGCCTATCCTCGGTCCTAGCTTGGGTGGAGAGGGGGCTTGGGCGCTGATCATATGTATAAATGGTCAGTCTGTAGGGCATTGTCTTGCTTGATAGGGTAATGTTACTCTCCCTTGCCTCTGCCATTCATGATCGGCCTTTAAACTTAAACTTTGGTTGGAGAATGTCAAAAACTTTGTTTGGAGAATGTCAAGTTGTATTGTAATGGGTTGCGAAGCTGTGTGATATAGTGACGTGGAAACGTTGGCTCAATGCAATCAGGGGTATTTTTATTCTTTTGTTGCCAAGCAACAATCGATTATTTTCTGATTCAGAAAGAAATATGATCCCTTAAGAATGAAGGGGAAATTTTCAGTTTTCGTTGAAGATTACTCTCTCTCTCTCTCTCTCTCTCTCTCTCTCTCTCTCTCTCTCTTAGTTTTCCAGGGATCCTTTGAACCTCATTAAAAACATACTTCTTAAAATATTATCTTTGCTCTCTCTGCTTTCATTTTTTTACGAAACCATAACCTCCTAAATTGAACACTTGGACTTGGCACTTTTTCAAGTATGATAATTAGATTTTTTTTTGGTTTCTAGTATTATTCTTTATGATCTGAACCCCCCGCCCCCCAGAAAAAAAAATTCAATATCCTTCTTGCTAAAGTTCAGATTCCTTTACTTTGCTTTGAAGTCTCAAATGTAATCCTTTGTATCCGATCCCAAAATGTTACTTAATGGTGTATGTTCATATTTAAGCTAATGTAGGAAGTACTTACATAAACAGTAATTATAATACCCTCAATGATTGATTTTCTGTAAAGATGAATTTCTAACTAATTCAGTGTTGACCTCATGCTGTAAATTCTTATCTTCTGAACTGAGATGTGGTTTTCTAAACTTCTTGGTGTCGAGTGGCTGGAGACGGTTAGTCTCTCTACAATCGCAGTAAGTTATTACTTTCAAAAAACTTCTCAATTCATCGTACAATAGTCACATTTTAGCTTTTACTGTCAGCCATTTTATTTAAGATATAGAAAGTTTACTAATTTTTCCTGGAAGAATGTATAATCCTCATTTTGTTCTTGGACTACATACTAGTCTGACTATCCTGTTTATGATCTTGGACTACATACTAGTCTGACTATCCTGTTTAATAATGCATAAAGTTTCTGTGCATTTTTTCGTTAGTTGGTCCTAGTCCATAATTCAACACCTTTGGTGTTCTAATTACACTGCCATGGGCCCGAGATGGCAACCTAAAATACATTGCCATGGGCCCGAGATGGCAACCTAAAATTCATTCACCCAATGTTCCAATAATATCAGGGATAATTCAATTCTTCCAGACTTCCAAAAGTCAATCACCCAATGTTCCAATAATATCAGGAGTAATATAACTCTTCCAGTGTGATTGGAACAGTGCTTGTGTACCCTTGTTTCGGAACGGTTAGCAATTTCCCATACTCAATGGGAAGTAATGAAAGAGTTCCAGTAATTAGTGAGAATATAATTCAATGTCATCTGTACGTTGTTGTATTGAAGCAGAAGTATCATTTTGAAAGAAAAGGCGGATGCCGTTTTATGGTAGATGCTGTGATTAAACTTTAATTCTATCTGACTTGTTGACATCTGAAAGTGGCTTTGTGTTCGGTGAGTTTTTAGTAATGAGTTTCCTACTTAATTAAATGTAATTCCGTATTTTATGATAAATTTACGACGCTTGACAGAATGCTGAAATAGAGATTTTATAAAGCAATAACAGAGTTCATCATGATTATGATTTTCTAAACAGGCAGGTGACTATCAACATGTGTTAATTTCATAGTTATTTTTAATGATATTCAAGAGCCTATATAAACAGTATTCCGAGTGGTCTGTCAGTTCACTCTTGGTTGAAAATGATAACGTGCTAAATTTTCTAAATATAACAGAACCGGCATGTTCTAAATATCGGGTAAAACACCACGTTTCGCAACGTTACAGGTTAATTTCATCGTAAAATTTTACAGGACGTAAATTTCAAGGAAAATTGGTATAGCAACAAATAAATTAATATAAACGTGTAGCCATATAAACATAAACTTTGAGTGAACTATGATAATTAGGTAACACTAATGCCAATAATAACATAATTATGACGGATGTGTTTAACGCTCCAAGTCATTTTCAAATATGCTGTAATTTGCCTTTTTAATAAGTTATTTACTTTTAGTTGTGCAATGTATGGAAAGTATTGTTTTAAGTCATAGTTTTTAGCGGTTTGTAAGTGTTGGAGTTTAAAAGAGTAAGTGTACGTCTTCGAGTGTATGCGTTTGTTTGTACTTAAGTGATATTAGATGTAAGGAGATGGCTGCCATGTTGCCACTCCCTTAAACAATATTTTTTTCCCCTCATTTTCTAAAATGCAAATGAACCCCAACTGTATATCTTTAAATAAAAGGTCAAGAATTTTAGTCCAATTTTCTTCCCTCGTTGAGACTAGACCAATGTCCATGATTATTTTTTTTTTCTTTTTTTTTTTTAATCTTCGATAGCGCGAGAAGACAATCTCGCAATTACCTAGCCTATGGAAAGGGCGTTTAATTCAAATTAGTTTTGAGAGAGAGGTCGGTAGGACTACCAAACATCTACCCCTTCTCCTGGCTTCCTTACCTACTCACACACACCCCCCTCAATCCTTTCCATTCTCCTGGCTTCCTTACCTAGTTACACCCCCACCCCAATCCTTTTCCATTCTCCTGACTTCCTTACCTACAACCCCCGCAATCCTTTCCCTTACCTAGAACCACTCCTGCAATCCTTTCCCTACTGGCTTCCTTACCCCCAACCCTCTCCTTCCTTTTATATTATAAAGGTCAAGTAATGTCGGATTCATCGAAGGGAGTATTCATCTCCAGTACAAAACTGTTTGGATATTAATGTACAGTTGGACACCGGTGTCCCTGGCACACCTATCTCTGAGGAATTGCAACCTGTCACCATTACTGAGCGGAGAGTTCCTGTGTGTAGCCACACCGACCACTAATACCATCTCTCCCTACACTTATCTGTTTGGTTACTCGCTCTGCAGTAAGGGTGTGGTAGGTGCGCTTCCTCAGAGTGAGGTGTACCAGGAATTCCTTTGTCCAACTGTACATAGAATTTTAAAGTGAGTATACTTATTATCCACCTATCCCTATTTATTTTACCTATTTGGTATTTGTTTTCATGTCTTAATATGTTGTTTACTCATTACACTGTTAAAATAGTTTTTAGGAGAACTACGATTAGAAATATGTAATGAAATCATTCTTTATATTCTTAGTATTATATCTTACATCTCTATTTATTTCTCTACCCAATCAATTATTACTTTAACTACTTCAAATGTTTCATTGAGTGTGACCAGACTCTGTAATCCTGTAATGACCTTCAGAGATGTTCCTAAGTATCACCGAACAATTTACGAAAATGATATCAAATAGAAAATTCAGCACCAAACTGATCCCTTCTGAAGAAACATCACTTTAACTTTCATTTATTCTCGAATGATATATAGATAACGATTGTTATCTTTTAAATTTTAAATTTACTTTAAAGGTTGTTTTCCTGGTCTTATAACACAAGGAAACCCCATGCATTACAGGATCCACAAGATCTGTTTGTCGTATACATTCTTAGGTACTTAGAGTAGCACAGTGTATTCTGCGTTAATTGTCAAATCCACATTATCGAAGCATTTAGAAAACAAAAATGTCTTCTGTTTCCTCTTGAAAGCCTTGATATCTTCCGTCTTTTGGATGTCTAGTGGGTCCTTGTTATATAGTCTAAGGGACCGTATATCTGGAAGCTCGAGTCTAGAACCTACTGTATAGTATGTGGCCATTACCTTAGATGCTGCTACTTTTTACCTTAGATTACCTTAAAATTTTTCCAATTTCCTTGAATTTGAAGCTAGTAAAACCAAAATTACCTTACAAATATTACCTTAAAAGTTACCTTGAATCAATGCAAATTACCCCAAACTAAGGTAATTACCTGAAAAGTTTAAACCCTGGAGGTAGGCTACACCTTGGCTTCAATATCTTGAAACCGCCTTTAACTATTCTCGTATCGATAGCTTTCCTGAACCAGTTCAGCTTCCGTTATCCATCGTGAATGAACCCCATGTTCAACTTTAGCTGTTACATGACACCACACAAATCAGAAAGTGGAAAATAAATTCCCTAACAGTGATATTACTTGACTTCAAAATCATTAGCTACTTTTCCCGTTGTGATTTTTTTTCTTGGTATTTGTTTGGATTTGCCAAATCACCTTCAGCCACTGGACATACAGGTACGCTGTCAAACTGCTTTCAAATTATTTCGCAAGTAATATGAAGAACATTCCTAATTAAGGCACTTATATGTCTCGTAAAAATATGACCTTGTTAGTTTTAAAATCAAGTTACCCTACATGTTCCTAGTTTCGTCTCCCTGGCCACCCAGCGAAGCAACTTGGTTACGTGAAATGCAGTTTTACCTCGGATGACTATTGCTATCTTATACGTATTAAGTAGATAGATAATTACAGAGACTTGCAGAGGAATATATATATATATATATATATATATATATATATATATATATATATATATATATATATATATATATATATATACTGTATACATATACATATATATATACAAATATATGTATATATATGTATATATATATATTTGTATATATATGTATATATATATATATATATATATATGTGTGTGTGTGTGTATACATGTATATATGTATATATATATATATATATATATGCATATATATAAATATATATATATATATGTATGTATGTATATATATGTATATATATGTATATATGTATATATACTGTATATACATGTATATGTATGTATATGTGTGTATATATATGTATATATATGTGTGTATATATATATATGTATATATGTACTGTATATATATGTATGTATATATATATAGATATATATATATATAGATAGATATATATATTATATATGTATATATATATATGTATATATATATGTATATATATACATATATATATATATGTATATATATGTATATATATATATATATATATATATATGTATATACATATATATATGGGTGTATATATAATATATATATAATATATATGTATATACATTATATATATATGTGTGTGTGTGTGTATACACATATGTATGAGTGCATGAATATATGTATAGATAGGTAAGTGTTTTTGTCTGTATCCATTCCCATAGAAAACAACAATTGACCGAACTTAAGCAACAAACGCGCTCCTACTTCCCGAATGTGTATACTACTGTAAAATGTCATTATTTCCTCGCGAACAACAAATCTGGTAGATCCCCAATCCCTGACCCAGATGCTGAACCAACACATGAGAGAAAATCCTCAAAAGGTTACTTGATTTAACTTCTCTCGGATGCTGTGAGCCAATCTCCTTCCTAGGGCTCAAAAGTGATTCTGGTCTCCAGGTCACCCATTTTTTTATTCATCTCAAAGGGTAGGTACATCCTAATAGAGGCATCTCTCTCTCTCTCTCTCTCTCTCTCTCTCTCTCTCTCTCTCTCTCTCTCTCTCTCTCTCTCTCTCATAAATGTCACCTCGACGGTGAGAGAATTTATGGCCTTTTTTGATAGTCTTTTTTTTTATTTACTATCCTCTCTATATAAATCTTTTCTAAATTTTATTTATTGATTCTTTATATAATTTAGTCTCAATCTCCTTAAACATTTTGAGAAACGTCAATATTTTATCTTAAACACCGTCTAAACTTCCTTATCTCTTTTGTAATTGGATTAACTGTCTATTCTAATAAGTAGGAGCAAGTGCCGGTAGGACAGCCTAATTTAACAAAAGCAACGACGGATGGTTGACATTAACCATTATTTTTCCATTCAACTTAAGTCCGATTAACCGATAAAGTGTCTGCTTTTAGCATAATTTCGGAGTTTGAGGTTGGGGTGGGGTTGGAGAGGTTGGAGGTTGGAGAAGAGGTTGGAGGTTGGAGAAGAGGTTGGAGGTTGGGGTAAGGTTGGAGATAGGTTGGACAGAGGTTGGAGTTTGGGTGAGGTTGGAGAGAGGTTGGAGGTTGGACAGAGGTTGGAGTTTGGGGTGAGATTGGAGATAGGTTGGTCATAGGTTGGAGTTTGGGGTGAGGTTGGAGAGAGGTTAGAGGTTGGAGGGTGGGGTGAGATCAGAGATAGGTGGGAGAGAGGTTTGAGGTTGGGGTAAGGTTGGGGATAGTTTGGAGAAAGGTTGGAGGTTGGGGTGAAGTTGGAGATAGGTTGGAGATAGGCTGAAGAGAGGTTGGAGGTTGGAGGTTGGGGTGAGGTTGGAGAGAGGCTGGACAGAGGTTGGAGGTTGGAGAGAGGAGTCTCACATGTTCAATTAACGTTTATTTCTTACACCCTTTTCAACCATCTAGATTTCCCCCCTCGTGGGTATGAGGGTAAGAGTACTCAAAACACACTTTGACTTTTTACTTATTTAAAAGATGTACAAATCCTTTGATGAATATATAGTTACATCTACAACAAGCATACACTCTCTCTCTCTCTCTCTCTCTCTCTCTCTCTCTCTCTCTCTCTCTCTCTCTCAGAGATGAGAAAATCTGAGTTTTTTATTGGTAGTAGAAAGTGTAATTAACCCCCCCCCCCCCTCTGGGGTGAAATTTCCCCCAGTTTGGGAAATGCTGGTCTAAGCGGTATTTAATATAACACGCTCTGAAACACAAATGCACACTGCCACATAGAGATATAATCTTCATTTGTTGTTGATCAGTATTTAATCATTTGTTATTTTTTCACATAAAGGCACTCTGTACTGTGAAAGTTCACTTTAATTCAATTACTTAAACATTTTGCATATGAGAGAATATTCTGGTACCGTAAACGATGTCAATAATAATGACAAGTTTTCAATCTTTTTATATACAATGTTAAAAAACGTAATTTCAATAGGAAATTCTCCGTAAAAATCTACTGTTCTCAGCCGTATTTCAGTAAATACAGGCGACCGTAATTTTACCATACTTTGTTATTATTTTTACGGATTGGTGACCGTAATATCAATCCTTTACGCCAATACATCCGTCCGTCTTTAAAACGGCAAATGCCTGACAACATTTATTCCAGGATTTTACCGTTTTTTTTTTTTTTTTTTTTTTTTTTTTTTTTTTTTTTTTTATATATATACAGCAAATTTTTAAGCGTACCAAATTTGTTTACCTCTTATTTGGTCTTGGGTTTCCAATAGCAAGGATCATTAATGCGCAGACCCAACAACTTCAAATTCGTTCAGCAGACGACAATTAAGAAATTTCAAGGTCATTTCCAGGGAGAAGTTTGTTTTCGCCATTTGGTGACGTAGCCTAGTGTGTGTCATGTTGCAGCACACAGTGCCAAAAAAACAAAAAAACATCTTGTTAGCGCGATTTAAAAGCCCAAAACATGTTATAAATATCTCAAAGGTTTCTTGTAATGGTAATTTTTGGCCAGTCTGTCACGGAAGGCTGCGCAAGACCTCAATTATTTATACTTGTTCATCGCCAAGTTTCTGAGAAGAGCAAGAGTCCATGGTAAAGGAAAGTTTACTTTAGTAGGGACTGAGAAAACCTGTCCTCTTTCATCAAGAGGAAAATAAGTCAGAGTAATGTTAGGCTTCACTTGAACTAAAGGGACTGTGTTTTGCGTACACTATTAGAAAAACCCGTAATTTTTATTGTTAATTCTCCGTAAAAAATATACTGTTCTCAACCGTATTTCAGTAAAATACAGGCGACCGTAATTTTACCTTTCTTTGTTATTATCTTTTACGGGTTGGTGTCCGTTCCTTTACGTCAATATATCGGGTTTTAAAGCGGTAAAAATCCTGGAATAAATTTTTCCAGACATTTACTGTTTTTTAATGCAAAATTTTAACGGTGTATAGTGCGAAAAGACCTTTAACTGTAGCAAAAGTGATAGAGTTATCCTACCTGAAGTAATAATTTTTTGTTCAAATGCCAAGTACATTTCTAAGAAATCATATTCAGATGCTACCGCACTTATGAAATTATATCGCCAAAATGGGATCTTGGTAAGTATCAATATTAAGATGATTTA
>NC_090733.1:118480520-118490520 GCF_036898095.1 Palaemon carinicauda
TGACAAGAAACTTCAAAATTTCATAATTCTATCTATTTCGATCATATGATCCCAGGGTATGCAAAGTGATTGTCAAGGAGAATAGAGAAAAAGCTAGACTGTGACCTGTTAGTGTACTGGGATGTTAAGTGTCCTAAGATAGTTCCCATTACTTTACTACTTTGTCCGTTGGCGCTCTCCCAAATATTACATAAGCCACCCCACCATGATTTTATGAACTAATCAATCGCTGAATGCTTGTTTCACGTGTAATGCGACATCTTAGGCAAATCTCTAGTTCTTGACGCACCATCACACATGACATGATCAGGTAAACAAGGCTTAGTTTATCGCCATTCCATTTCGTAAGGAGAGAGAGAGAGAGAGAGAGAGAGAGAGAGAGAGAGAGAGAGAGAGAGAGCTTGTGTTAACTAAAGATTGTTATTCGGGACAAAATACACATTTTCAAACTAATTAGAAAATAGATATTTTTTGTCAAAGTTGTTAGGAAGAATGGTATAGGATATTACACAAATATACCACATAACTATAAATTTAAATAGTCAGGATAAAAACAGGAATGTATGAAACTATATTGAGTTTACGTTCATACACAATTTCCCCTGCCTCCATCATCATCACACCCCCTAAAGCTCTAACAAGCACTCTGCCCCGCCCCCTCGCTCTCCGCCCTAACAACAAAATATGTACGTTTTCTACACCTGGAATTCTGGAATCTATAGATATTGGGGGTTACAGTGGGGGCTGGAGAACTGCGCATTTGTATTGGACTGTAAAGTTATGCTCATAATAAAATAGGACGGTGGCTGTTATGCTTTCAGCCACCATAACCAGTTCTTTAATGCATAGCCACACCCATATTGAACCCTCGTGCTTTGTATATTTCACTACGCCCTCTATAACATTAGTAGGGTTGTAGGGCTATGTATCCAATTTGTTCTCCCTTCAAAAATTTTAGCACAAATTCTACTTAAACCCTTTCTCGTTCTTCAATGAAATTAAAGGATATACAGTATACATGCAGTTAAAATTATATACAAATCTGAAATCACAAGGCTAGAAATTATTAGAATAAAAGGACACAGCGCCACATTAACCATATCAATCTTAACTCAAGCACAGGTCTTGAGCATCCTTGCCATAGTTATCAAGTTGATAATTAAGGGTCCAATGGGCTCGTGATTGTTGTCTGATTACCAATACCAATCTTATAACAAAAGGTCTCGGGATACTTTGGAAGCACCCGGCCACACGTTTTGGAAGTCACGAAGCCTAGATTCCCCCCGTCTGGCCTTGGTCTACCTTGGCGAATCGATGCAATAACGAGAGGAAATGTTTCCTGCACACCCACATCTGTTCAATGGCATTTATCTCCGGATGGGCAGATGACAGGCGGACGACTTTGTGGCCCCTCTGACTGATGAAATTGTCCACAATATTTTAGGGTTTGGCACGTTCAGCTGGCATATGAGCAGGAACACTAGTCATGTGGCACCAGCTGGGGCAGGTAGCTGCGGTACTCTAGCCAGCTATGGCAGCCTATTGGAAACTTCTAATGCCTGGTCCTAACTTGGATCAAGAGGGGGCTTGGACGCTGATCATATTACTAGATGGTCAGTCTCTAGAACAGCATTGGCATGCAGCTAAGGTATTCCCGCTGTATCTCCCTTCGGCCATTCATGGGGGGGGGGGAAGTCCGCTTTTTCTTTTTTTCTTTCCTGTTTGCCTGGTAGGACAGACAGACGGTCACAATAGTTAGTAAGTCGACTACGCAAGGTGCTTTGTTGAGTACCAATACTAGTTAGGGGCTTGGGTAATGATAGCGACAGCTGTGTTGTCAGCCAGCATATGAGTAATTCCCCTGTAATTTCCCTTGTGGTAGTCTCCGCTGACAATCTTTCACGAATAACAGGGGTATAAACCTCCGATGAAAAAGCTGTCGGAGCCAGCTGCGGATCTACCGCAAATCTCTAATCCTATTTCATGCATAACCCTCCACACAGTTGTCCGAAGTTATCTCAGGGATTATGAAGCCATCTTAAAGTTCTTCGCCATTGTAAAAACTGTGAATATTTGCTATAAAGCAAACTTGCATGCAGCGAATGGCGAATGGCATCCATAATAAAATAGTCGAAAGAGTGTGGTGTTGTTGAAACCACTGGTTGTGACTTAGTGTAGTGTTACACAATCTAACAACGTCTGCGATGTCGTACCACACAATAAAATACACCACGATCGTAGGGTCTGTGTAGATGAAGGCTAGTATATTTGCCGGTTGAGACTGAAAATGCACAGTGTAAGACATCATAAATGAAAGATATGGATAATAGAGGTAGGCGAGAGAGGTATAGGTATAGATATAGATATAGATATAAGTCTAGATATAGATATAAGTAATTATCAATAAAAATAGCAGTAATAGTACTTTCTTTTTCATTATCACTAAGATATTAATAATTCAATATCACGTACAGCCTTCCTCTTATCAGGTGCTGTTTACACTTCGTTCGTTACCATTCATTACTAAAACGTACACCCAGCAACAAAACCGGTGTCGCCTGGCCAGACCTTACTTGGAGAGATCATGCCCCTCTTGCCCTGAAAGGTGTCAGACGTTAAACAACCGGGACATCGTTAGGATGGTTCGGATGTGAGGAGGAGGGAAATTACAGATATCACTCAAAGAAATGCGATGAAGAGAGAGAACTTTTTATTCTTTTAAGAAATTTAATCTAATATTTCGAAACTAATTCATCAAAGGATTTTATCATAACTTTATTTAAATTTTGCTATCCTATTTCTATTTAAGATTTACTTGAATAATATTGGAACTGACTATTCATATTAATTCATAACATGGAAATATCCCTCGTTTGCATTTTCTTAAGCAATTCCTACCCCCCCCCTCTCTCTCTCTCTCTCTCTCTCTCTCTCTCTCTCTCTCTCTCTCTCTCTCCACATAATTACACACTGTGGCATACGTATTATATGTATCATTTCAAATAGCACCTATTTGGTCACCAATCATTAATAAGTGGGTCTTTGTTCAAAATGTCGAAGGTAATGAGGTTTAAAGTTTTAGTTGTTGATTTCAGTGTTTTCCTTTGATTTCGATCATGAGCCACGTAGCTCGGTGTGGTTGGGGTCAGATTTTGTCACAGGCTACTTGGTTCCGGCCCTCTTAGAGAAAATAGTATTATTTGCTATATCAATTATATTAGTTTAAGGTTGGAGATTTGAAATGCATCATCAGTTAACATAATCTATATTGTTTCAGAAATGATTGGTGACAATAAAATATGTGAAATGACATTCATTGCAGTTCATTGGTGCATTATTATAGTGATGTGGTATATAGGATGTAGGGTATAAAAGACAAATTGTTTACTCAAATTATCTGGTTCAGCGTCAATAATCTTAGATGTCAGGATGACAAAAAACTCCTAATCAATTAATCAATCTATCAAATTATCTGGGCAAGTCTCTCACTTCCAAACGAACCCCCTTCCCTGGTGACGATTGCTCAGTGCTCAAAGGTCCGACTCTAGCTGGCTTCACCCTTCCAAAGGCAAAAGGAAATATTTCCTTAGCATTGAGTATTCGTATTATTACGATTTTATTTGTCGTTTCATGTCCTGATGTCCAACACCTTAAAAGTGTTCCCCCGGTAAGATCTTCAAGAAATCCATTACTCTAGATATTTGTTCAATCAGTCTTTCGCATATTTACTTCGTTATTTATAGTTTTTATATAGTTTTAAACACCTGGAAAGCAATCTATATGAAACATTGTCATCTTAGTATTTTGTTTTTCATTTGCTAAAAAACTTCCACCAGAAGGATCTTATCATAACTGTGAGACCTTTAAACCTCAAACATGTGGGGATGGGGGTAGAAGGATATAACTAGGTGGGGGTTAAAGATAATGGTGGAGAGGTGGCAATTGGGTGATCTTATGTATGGCTTGTCGAGGTTTGCTTATTAACATTTATGAAGTGATGATGATGATTGTAATACCCCTATTGATAACATTTAATATCAATGATTCCAACTCGCAATGAAAACGGGCATATATCGTTCTAACATTGTTTTTAGGAGGTCATTGAACATCTTTGGAACATGGGATCTTCACTCGAAAGAAATAAAAGTAGTTAGCTGTCTTGTGTGATCCTTGGGATCCTTAGATACAGGTAGTATATATGTATATGTATATGGAGAGAGAGAGCCTTACCTTATTGCCTTATTGCCTTATGTTTTGTTTGGGTTCCCCCAGGTCCCTCAGTGTGAGGCACCTCGTATATCCACCAGTGTGTTGCTAATGCATCATCGGTGTATTTTGCATCTTCCAGTATTGGATGGTCTGGGATGCATCTTAGGTATTTATCGAGCTTATTCTTAAACACATCTACGTTCACTCCTGATATGTTTTTTAGATGAGCTGGCAGCACATTAAATAGTCGCTGCATTATCGATGCTGGTGAGTAGTGGATTAATGTCCTGTGCGCCTTCCTTAGTTTTCCTGGTATATTTTTTGGCACTATTAATCTACCTCGGCTTGCTCTTTCTGATATTTTTAGCTCCATGATGTTTTCAGTAATTCCTTCTATTTGCTTCCATGCTTGTATTATCATGTAGCATTCTCTTCTCCTTTCTAGACTGTATAGTTTTAAAATTTGCAGTCTTTCCCAGTAGTCAAGGTCCTTAACTTCTTCTATTCTAGCAGTATAGGACCTTTGTACACTCTCTATTTGTGCAATATCCTTTTGGTAGTGTGGGTACCATATCACATTGCAGTACTCGAGTGTACTACGTACATAAGTTTTGTAAAGCATAATCCTGTGTTCAGTTTTTCTTGTTTTAAAGCGTGTGAATAATATTTCCATTTTTGCTTTACATTTAGCCAACAGTGTTGCTATTTGGTCGTTGCATAACATATTCCTATTTAACTTTACACCAAGGTCTTTAATTGCTTCCTTGTTTGTGATTGTCAAGTTATTAGGTCCCTTGTATGCATATACCATTCCTTCTCAGAGAGAGAGAGAGAGAGAGAGAGAGAGAGAGAGAGAGAGAGAGAGAGAGAGAGAGAGAGAGTGTTACAAGGATTTTGGATGTCTCAAAGACTTTTTAGTCCATTCGCAGAGACTATTTGCTTTTTGGTGGAGTGATTTAGTTTAAGCATTTGGAGAGTTCTTATGATCTTATCTAACTTATTCTAGAAAGAGAGAGAGAGAGAGAGAGAGAGAGAGAGAGAGAGAGAGAGAGAGAGATCTAAATTATTCTAGAGAGAGAGAGAGAGAGAGAGAGAGAGAGAGAGATCTAAATTATTCTAGAGAGAGAGAGAGAGAGAGAGAGAGAGAGAGAGAGAGAGAGAGAGAGAGAGAGAGAGATCTAAATTATTCTAGAGAGAGAGAGAGAGAGAGAGAGAGAGAGAGAGAGAGAGAGAGAGAGCAGCTGCTAGAATAATGCAAACGAAGGATATATCATTCCTACGTATATTAATTGGCATAGTCAGTTCCCACAATATTTAAGGATGTTCCTTATAAAAATGTAATAAGGAATTCAAATATATCGGTGTGATTATATTTTTCGAAAATGATTGAATTTCTTAAAAGAATAAGAGATAAGACCTCCCTATCTCTTTCATATGCATATATATATATATATATATATATATATATATATATATATATATACAGTATATATATATACAGTATATATATATACAGTATATATATATACAGTATATATATATACAGTATATATATATATATATACACAAGTTTATTAAAAGTCTACCGTACATATTCTTGTCAAATTTAGGAATCTGTTCTTAGACTTGAAAGCAACCCTTCTCCACTATGAGAGCTGATTAGTGAGTTTACAACACGTGGTTATTTATCGTGAATATATATCAATAACAACGTGTTGCAAACATTAATCAGCTATCATAGTGGAGATGAGTTTATTTCAAAACTAAGAATAGATTTCTGAATTCGACAGGAATATGTACGGTAGACTTGTAATAAACTTGTATTTGTCTTGACAGCATGGTTGGTTACAGTCTGCAAGCATGGTTGCGGCTAAGAGGCCTAGGTTCGAATTTATGCCCAGCCAGAAGCTGTTATCATAAATGAAATTCTTGTGGATATTCATTCCCAAAGATAGGATTCGATATTAAATGCCATTGTGGTTGATATTTACATTAATTAAAATCAAAAGTGTTAGTCATATATATATATATATATATATATATATATATATATATATATATATATATATATATATATATATATATATATATTTATTTTTTACTTGCCAAGTTACAACCCTATTTGTCAGATCTAACTGAGTCCAGATATGGATGGCTATATATGAAAGGTCTGGGACTCACTGACGGGTGTTGAAGTAGCAGGATCCTGCATGGTGAGGAGGAGGTATGTGGGCTGTTTAGTTCCGCCACTCACCTGGCTGAAGTGGGGTCATTTCATTCATAAAAAATACCTGAAGTATGCTTTATTTAATTGTAGCACTTCTTTGGCCCATATTTTTAGGTTCCTTACCTCTAGCATCAAGAGCTTTTTTACCTCTTATTTTGAAGTGCCTTACTTCTAGCATTTGAGGTTCTTTGACCTCTAATTTGAGGTGCCTTATCTCTAGCATTAGGGTTTTTTTTACCTCTATTTTAGGTGCTTTAACTTTAACTTTATGACCTCTATATTTTTAGGTGCCTTATCTCTAGCATTAGGGTTTTTCTTTTTACCTCTATTTTAGGGGCTTTAACTTTAGCTTTATGACTTCTATATTTTTAGGTGCCTTATCTCTAGCATTAGGGGCTTTTTACCTCTACTTCTATGTGCCTTTAGGGGCTTTATGACCTCTATATCGAGGTGCCTTATCTCTAGCATTGAGGGCTTTTTGACCTTCTATTTTGCGGTGCCTTATCTCTAGCTTTAGGGGCTTTTCACCTCTATTTTTCGGTGTCTTAATTTTAGATTAAGGGGCTTTATGACCTCTATCTTTAGGTGCCTTACCTCTAGCATTAGGGGCTTTTTTACCTCTATTTTTAGGTGCTCTATCTCTAACATTAGGAGCTTTTTTACCTTTATTTTTATGCGCCTTATATCTAGCATTAGGGGCTCTTTTACTTCTGTTTTGAGGTGCCTTATCTCTAGTGTTAGGGATTTTATGACCTCTATTTTAAGGTGCCTCTTCTCGAGCATTAGGGGCTTTTAGACTTCTGATTTTAGGTGCCAGGTGCCTTATCTCTAGCATTAGCTGATTTTTTTACCTATATTTTGAGGTGCCTTAACTTTAGCTTTAGGGGCTTTATGACCTTCGATCAAAGGGATTAATCGGTGATGAAGTGTGGGACAGAGGTAGATGGAGAACGCTGGCCAGAAACATCGACACCACATAAAAGTGGGAAAAGATGCAGACAAAGAAGATGACCTCTATTTTTAGTTGCCTTATCTCTAGCATTAGGGGCTTTTTTACCTCTGATTTTGAGGTGCCTTATCTCTAGCCTCTAGCATTAGGAGCTTTTTAACATTATTTTGAGGTGCCTTATCTCCAGCATTAGTGGCATTTTAACCTATATTTTTTGTAGTGCCTTATCTCTAACATTAGGAGCTTTTTTACCTCTATTTTTAGGTGCCTAATCTCTAGCATTAGTTTTTTTTTTATCTGTATTTCAAGGTGCCTTATCTCCAACATTAGGTGCTTTTTTTACCTCTATTTTAGGTGCCATATCTCTAGCATTAGAGGTTCTTTTTTTTTTTTACCTGTATTTCAAGGTGCCTTATCTCTAGTGTTAGTGTCTTTTTTTACCTTGATTGTAAGGTGCATTACTTCTAGCATAAGAGGCATTTTGACCTCTATTTTTAGGAGCCTTATATATAGTATTGGGGGTTTTTGGACCTCTATTTTGAGGAGCATTACTTTTAGCACTAGAGGCTCTTTGACCTCTATTTTAGGTTCCTTATTTATAGCATTAGGGGCTTTTTTACCTCTATTTTGGGGTGCATTACCTCTAGCATTAGAGGCTCTTTGACCTCTTTATTTAGGTGCCTTATTTATAGCATTTGATGCTTTTTTACCTCTATTTTGAGGTGTATTACTTCAAGCCTTAGAGGCTCTTTGACCTCTATTTTTAGGAGCCTTATATTTAGCATTAGGGGCTTTTTATCTCTATTTGTAGGAGCCTGATATGTAGCATTAGGGGCTTTTTGACCTCGATTTTGAGGTGCATTACTTGTAGCATTAGAGGCTCTTTGACCTCTATTTTTAGGTGCCTTATTTATAGCATTGGTGGATTTTGACCTCGATTTTGAGGTGAATTCCTTCTAGCATTAGGGGCTCTTTGACCTCTCTTTAGGTTCCTTATTTATAGCATTAGGGACTCTTTTTTTACCTCGATCTTGAGGTGGCTTACTTTTAGCATTAGAGGCTCTATGACCTCTATTTTTAGGTGCCTTATTTATAGCATTAAGGGCCTCTTGACCTCGATTTTGAGGTGCATTACTTTTAGCATTAGAGGCTCTTTGACCTCTATTTATAGGTGCCTTATTTATAGCATTAGAGGCTCTTTGACCTATATTTTAGGAGCCTTATCTATAGCATTAGGGCATTTTGACCTCGATTTTGAGGTCCATTACTTGTAGCATTAGAGGCTCTTTGACCTCTATTTTTAGGTGCCTTACTTATAGCATTAGAGGCTCTTTGACCTCTATTTTAGGAGCCTTATCTATAGCATTAGGGCATTTTGACCTCTATTTTGAGGTCCATTACTTGTAGCATTAGAGGCTCTTTGACCTCTATTTTTAGGTGCCTTATTTATAACATTAAGGTTTTTTAACCTCTTATTTTGAGGTGCCTTATTTCTAGCATGAAGGGGATTTTTACCTCTATTTTGAGGTACCTCATTTCTCGTATTAGGGGCTTTTTTACCTTTATTTCAAGGTCGCTTACCTCTAGCATTAAAGGCTATTTTACGTCTTCGTTTAAAGGCTCTTCGTTGCTGTTCTCTTCTGTTTGGTTTAGTTTTTCATCATCTTTGGGCTTTTGGTTTCCTTTGGTTTCCTTTGATATTTCGTCTTCCAGTTTCCTTTGATATTTCGTCTTCCAGTTTCCTTAGTTCGTCAATTTTCTTCCTGATTTCATCTTATTCTTTCCTGGTTCGTCAGTTGCCTTCTAGATTTCAAGAGAGATTTCAATGCCGTGTGTCTTCATTTCGTCAGATTCCTCAGAGAAATCGATGGCATCCATGTCTTTGTCCATCAGGGCGATGGGTAAAGACAGGAATGCTATAAACTTTCTCTGCATACGGAATCACGCTAAAGCAAACGATGAGCAAAACAATATATTTACCAATACGATCTGGATTTTCTTCAATGTCGAATTTTGGGACTATCCTGTTGAAGAACCACAGGTCGCTCACCGTTCTGTTGAACCATTCTGTCTCCATCCTTATTTCCTAGGTTCCAATAGTCTCCAAAAGCCCAAGCAAAGGATCATTCAAGGCGCGTATATTATGTTCTTCAAAGCTCGAAAACTTCTGCAGCAGCCACCAAAACCAGCTGTAGATGGTGTTCCGAAGAGCCTCCTGTTGATCCTGTAGTTGTAATACACAATTCTCACAGTCGGCTTCCTGTTCCAAAAATAGCCATTAACAATGTTCACTGCGTTGCATGCTTAGTTTGAAAAAAAAAAAGATCAGGTCTTCAGATGTCATTTGAATCTCGGGGCGGAGCCGTTCAGAACTGCTCCGTGAAGATTGTTGTGGAGTCATTCAGAACTCAATGCTAAGTTTGCTAAGTTTACGGCTATGTCTTCTGAAGCCTTTTGAAGATCCCGGAAAATTTTCTTCAGGTGCCGTTCCGGGAGCTCCAGGAAGAATCTGTTCTGGAGTCATTCCGAACTCCATGCAAAGTCTACGGCTGTTTCTTCTGAAGGCATTTGGAAATGCGGGAAAGTTTTTTCCCAAGCCGTTCAGAGATTCTGTT
>NC_090733.1:118493020-118495520 GCF_036898095.1 Palaemon carinicauda
TACATATATACATATATAATGAATACACAACGTCTCATCGGCGTCCAAAATCGAAGACAGCTTCTCCTCGGACAGATCGTCCTGCAGATAGTTTTCCGGATAACAGCAGAAATACATTTACTTCTCTCCATTAATTGTTTGGTATCGACATGTGTTTCGGATCACTTCGAGACCCTTCTTCAGGACTACATTGACTTTGGGAACTACACTTTAATATAAAGGTTATGGTGGTGAATTTTCACCAGCATAACCTTAATGTTAGTGTTGTCTGTCCTAAGTACATTTATTCATTAGCAATCTCTAGAGATTCGTCCGTAATCCTTACAGGTTGTCTCTTCATTTTCTTTGAACATTGTCTTAGTTTTACTCATTTATTTTTAGTTCTACATTTCTGCTTTCTCTATTCAAATCTGTTATCTTTTGCAATTCCTCCCATGATTCACTAATAGAACTATGTCATCTGCAAATCTCAAGTTGCTAAAGTATTTCCAATTTATGTTAATTCTTATATTTTCCCAATCTAAATTCTAAAAAGCTTTTATGCATGCTGTGAATGATTTAGGGGAGAGGGGGTCACCCTTTCTAAATAGTTTCTCAATCAGATTTTATTTACTATCTCTTTGTAGTTTCCCTATAGATATCATAAAGATTTTCAACAAATAAAAAGACTGAGCCTTAACCAAGAGAGCAGGCAGGCTTTAGAAGCGTGTGTTCAACAACTGACCATATCCATGTCATTAACCAGTTAATAGAAACATCAGCAGAGTATGACTAGCCACCATGTATGGCATTTATAGACTGAGAAAGCTGTTCATTCTGTCAAAACTTCAGCAGTAATGTAAGCACTTCAAAGACGAGAAATTAATGCATCTCAATGTTAGAACTCTAGAAGATATTCATCATATAAATACATCTCTCTCTCTCTCTCTCTCTCTCTCTCTCTCTCTCTCTCTCTCTCTCTCTCTCTCTTTCCACACACACACACACACATACATACATACACACTGTTTCAAATAGCACCTATTGGGGTAACCAATAATCAATAAATGGCTTTTGTTCAAATTTCTTAAGGTAATGAGGTTTAAAGGTTTAATTGTTGATTTCAGTGTTTTCTTTTGATTTCGATCATGAGCCACGTAGCTCGGTGTGGTTGGGGTCAGCTTTTGGCACGGGCTACTTGGCTCCGGCCCTCTTAGAGAAAATAGTATTATTTGCTATATCAATTATATTAGTTTAAGGTTGGAGATTTAAATTGTATCATCAGTCACCATAATTAACATTGTTTCAGAAGTGATTGGTAAAAGTAAAATATATGAAATGGCATGCAATGAAAGTGTTCAGTGTTGTATTATTATAGTGTTGGTATGGTATATAGGATGTAGGGTATAAATATTATACTATTAACACATTGTTTACTCATATTATCTGATTTGGTGTCAATAATCTTAGAGGTCAGGACACCAGAAAACTCCTAATCAATCGATCAATCAATCAAATTAACTGGACAAGTCGCTCACTTCCAAACGAACCCCTTTCCCTGGTGACGATTGCTCAATGCTCAAAGGTCGGAGTCTAGCTGTCTTCACCCTCCCCAAGGCAAAAGGAAATATTTCCTTAGCATTGACTCTTCGTATTATTATGATTTTATTTGATGTTTTATGACCTGATGTCCAACACCTTATAAGTGTTCCCTAGGTAAGCTCTTTAAGAAATCCATTACTCTCGTTATGTGTTCAATCAGTCTTTAGCATATTTACTTCGTTATTTGTAGTTATGAAATTATAGTAAACACCTGGAGAACAAATGTATGAAATATCGTCGTCTTAGTATTTTGTTTTTTAACTTCCACCAGAAGGATCTTATCATAACTACGAGACCTTTAAACCTCGAACATGTGGGGATGGGGTTAGGATATAATCAGGTGGTGGTTAAAGATGATGGTGGAGAGGTGGTAATTGAGTGACCTTAATGTATGGCTTTACGAGGTTTGCTTATCAACATTTGTGAAGTAATGATGTGATGATGATGATGATAGTAATACCCTTATTGATAAAAATTGATATAAATGATTCTATGAAATAAATCAAATTGTTATTCATTTATCATTTTTTACATGCAATATGGCATAAAATGCATACAATTAAAATGATGGCGATGTTTAAAAAAACTATTGCTGGTAACTCAACTAAGTTCGGACATATATGCAAATCCTATACTAGATTAAGGTATCCTATAGTGTCTTCTCAGTCTAGAATAATTAAATATTACAATTGCTAATTTGTAGCCATGATGACCAATAAAAACATCGGTTACAAAACTTGGCGTGTAACATTTGTTTTGGGTAACATATACCTGTATGGTCCAGGCTAAAGATGTGGCTTGGGCTGGTTTTAGATATTCACACTTATTGTCCAAAGAATCGGTAACCAACGAATTTTATGGTCGCCGGCCTTTCAAAACCAAACCAAGATGCAAGAAAAGTGTAAGATCAAAATTATTG
>NC_090733.1:118498020-118600520 GCF_036898095.1 Palaemon carinicauda
CACAACCGGCTAATGTCTCTTGTAAGTCAAGATGCTGATAGTTAAGCAGTAGTAGTATGTGAACTTCTGTGAAGTTTAGTTTTTACTGCTTATGATGGAGTCATTATTCTTAGACTCTTCGGCGATAATGGTTTTCTTGTATGTTATTACCCCCGGGACACTTTGTTTTGAGACGGAAACTTTAATAAAGCAACTTCGAATGGGAAAAAGCAACTTCTAATGGGAACCCAAATTTGAAATGGCCCATGACATGAACGTTAACTTTGTAGAAAGTAGAAAGTCAATATTCAAAGTTGCCAATTTTTCGCTTTTAGTAAAGACCAAAATTCAAACTTACTTTGTGCCAGAAAATATTCTGACATTGTTAACTATAAAAGATTTGTGTTAAAAGGTAAGATTTGTCGAGACACTTGATGGTATGTGAACTAGATTTAATCACTAAATTAGCCAAATTTTAACTAATCGTCGATGAAAATTAGATAAAAAAACAGATCATATGCATGATTGGTATTTGGGTCTACTGTACACCAGTATCTGTATCATTTTTAAGGATTTTTGAAGATATATCAATTAATCTTTTATTTTTATGCAGAAAATGTAAACTGGAACTAACTTATAAGCGGCCAAAATGGTTGAAAATAGTCTTGAAGGTAGTACTATTTTTAACAGCTTTGTTTGCACATTTGGTTGGGGGAAAGACTACAAAAAATTAGCTTGTCATCTTTAATTGGCAATTAAAAATATTTTGGTCACGTAGGGTGGCAACTAAGACTAGGAAAAAAAATACTGAAAGTAATGCCAAAAAGAATGTGGGGAGTTGGGTGAATAACCTTAGTTATTTTGGTAACGCTAATTTCCAACAGATGTAATATGGTTGAGGAACCTAATTAGATGACGTATTTTGTACAATTTAAAGTGCTTTAACTAAACTTTTTTTTTTCTTTCCAGGGGGTAGGGTTATTTAGTTTTAGTGAAATTTTTAATTGGTAACAAATTAAAACATATCAAAATCTATGGTCTTGGGCTTTTCCAAACTAAGGCAAGCTTATATTTTGAATGCTAGAGGGGCACTCAGTAGAGATCAGACCTACGCCAGACAGCTTATTGCTCGACCTTTTGCTTGACCTTGACCATTGACCAGGACTTTTGAAATTGAATCTGTTCAAAGTCTCAACATAACAATTCATCCCTGAAAGTTTCACTATATCGGTGAAAATTTTTACCTCCACCACGACGGCTCATTTTTCAACCTTTTGCTTGAACTTTGACCTAGGACTTTCAAAATAGTCTCTTCCACGTCTCAACATAACAATCGCTTCCACGTTTCAACATAACAAATATTCCCTGATGGTTTCACTACTGAGTAAAATTGTGGCCAGGAAATTCACACACGCAAATGGACAAACAGGGCGAAAACATATTCCCCCCCCCCACTTCGTTGGGCAAGGGTAAATTCCGTGTAAGATGTATGTAGTGATGAAGGGCGTTTGTAATTTTAATATTAAAGACAGTTTAGCCACCTTTTTACTTAAGAGGACCTTTTTCCTGGTCCTATCACACTACAGGAGCTAAAAGATGATTATCATATACGTTCTTAGATAATCAGAGTATCACACAGTGTATTCCAAAGTTAATCTGTTAAATCTACATTATCGAAGACCTTAATATCTTTGCAGTCTTTGGGATGTCTAGTGTGAACTTGTTGGATAGTCTTGGGGCATCTGAAATCTTGGTTACAATAATTTGAAATGGTCTCGTGTCGACACGATTTGTTGGTTGAGCCATGTGTAACAATTGTCATTAGATAATTTTACGCTCAGTCTTGAAAGCTTATCTTACTCTATTCTAGCTTTAATAGGCAGCCCGTGTAATTCAAGTAGTATAGGAGTAATCCTTTCTGTGGGTGGGGCACCTTTTATCAGTCTTGCTCCTTTGTTTTGAAACTTTCACTTTGATCAGATTGCATCAGATAGAATTATAGAAATCAATCTTGGTAGCAATTTAGATATTTTGAACGTCAGGTTGTCATAACCTGATGGGTTATTACACACGTCTTACTTTTTTAATATGTAGAGTATAATCCATTAGTATAGGAGTAATCTTTTCTCGAGTGGGGCACCTTTTGTCTGTCTTGCTACTGTTTATTTTGTTTTGTAATTAAAGTTTCACTTTAGACAGATTGTTGTAGATATAATCACAGTAGTCAATCCTTGTAATAATAGAGTTAATAAGTTTCTTTACAGGGTTTTCATCCAGAGAACTCTTTACAAAATCCATGTTTCTAAGGTGATATCCATCTATCTTCTTATTTATTTGAGCACAGAGAGAGAAATAACAGTCAAGTGATACCCCTAGGTCACGAACTGCACCAGATATTGGGATATTTTTACTTATATGGATGTCGCCATTGTATATTTTTTCTTTCCTAACATATAAACAGTTTTAATTTAATTTTAGTTATTTTAAGTCATTCATTTCTGAAAGTATTCTTCGGCGTGATCACATTTGAGTAGTCTTAATCAGGTTTTGTTTTGTAAAAGTTAAATTTTACATTAATTTGCCTGTTTCATTAACTGTATTCTCTTGCAGAAATTAGGACGTAGGAGGATGGTGGCCAACGCAACTTCCCTTTCATGACACTAGTTTTGAGACACCAAAACTGAGCGGTTAGATAGTGGTGGTTTACTGGTATTTGGAAATCTGCAGTAAAACTACATTTCTATGCAAGTGCGTGTGATATAAGCATATCGAAATAAGAAAGGGTAAATTGCAATACCCATAAATGTAGTAGATAAGAACTCTCAATTAATGGAGAGTTTATTGAAAAGATGATAGGTAGGATTTAGGTTAATTAGTTTAAACATTTTTTGTTTTCATTTGTATATAGAAACTGTAAAATGTTAAAATTATATTTGTAAGAATTATAAAAAAATTAATAAGTTTAGAGTTTAAAAGAATATATTACGTAAAAATGTGAATGTATGTGTAGACAGTGATTAAAGTTAAGTATTACTGTGTTCGAATCTGGTCCATATTAATCCCAAGACTACTACAAGGTTAGCTGACTTGAGGTGCTGTATACTGTATATCTTGTTCTCCTGATTGATGATAGGGAAGTAGGGTATATAGATTAATCTAATGAAATAATTCTACAAGGGTATTGCCGATGTAGTGACTATGCCGTCTTTTAAGTTCTTTGCTAAACAAATTTAACAATGGATTCCAAATATTAGTTTCTCGCAATGAAATATAATTGATTGTAGAAATGAAACATTTTGTAAGGTTTGGTTGCTCTTTATTAATTTTGTAGATGAAAAGGTTTTTTAATTCATAATGCTAAGTATTAAATCTGTAAATTTACACTGGTTACGGAATTGGTTTTTTAGATTGGAATTAATGTATGAAGTCAGCCTTCATAATTTCTACATTTGATAGGAAATAAATGAGGCAGGGATTTTAAAATTTTGGTCATGTTAGCAGACTCTTGCCTAATATGCTTGTGGTTGGGGTCCATTTTAATGAGTTATATTTTCCTCCCAACAGATGTGAACGCTGACTTGCCTGATAGGCTCCAGTACCAGGCTATAGTATCAGAATTCATGAATTCAACACACAAACTACTTGATCGGATTTTGGATGTGGTCTTATGAAGCTTAAGAACAGTCTACTTCGAGTTTGTTGGTAATTTGTAGTTTCAATTTTCCCCACTAGTATTTTTGTTTGTCTATAGTTACTATATTTGATAAGTATTTATTAATCTCGCTAAAGTTTATTCATATAGTAAGTCTGCTTGTCTTGAAAAGTATTTTAGGTTTTTAGATTTAGCCCCATTTTGGTGATTGCTGTTAAAAATTTAGAATTTATAATTTTAATCAATTTTTTAAAACCAGAGTTAAAAAAATATTGTTCAAATTTTATATAATAAATAATGCTGAAGTAGATTGAAATAGCAAGAAATTAACGATAAATCAATTGCATAAATAAAATACCACAAACATTAAAGTACAATATTTCTTTTTGAGGATTATCCTTTTTGGAAACTTAGTTCAATTTCGCTTGGACAAGTCTTCAACTCCAGGAAATGCAATCTCTTTACCAAGACTGTCATGTTCCTGGCACACCTTTTTTTTTCTTTTTCATTAAAATGGCATTGCTGTAACGTCGTGTAAAAGGCTTAAAATTTTTATTACGAATGCTACACTCAAAATGTAATGCCCACTGGAGGATTAGAGTAGAGAAAAACAGTAATTTAGATCCGTATTCTCGAGATCTATTACTAGTTGTTGGACAATGGCCCTTAGATGTACTAGATATAATGTTAATGACGGCAGTGACTGAATGGCGGCTGGATAAATTAGGATATTAAATTTGGGGCTACTGTTTTACCTTGCAGTTATGCTCATTCTGCCACTGGGGTTTTGTTTAAAGTGTAATATAAAGTCTCTGATCTTGAACCTCCCATGTCACGGGGGTGGTTATGGTGTACTGTATGCATTATTTCAGGGTTTTTGCAGCGTTCCTTCTGATTTTTGTAACCTTCGACTTACTCCATTCACACAGTGTAATTTACTGTTCCAACTAGCCTCCTGGCTAGTACAGTGGTAACGTGTTTGTCTCGCATTCGCGTGGCAGGAGATCGATCCCCGCCCAGGGCCGTGAGTTTAAGCTGTTTACTGGGGAGGCCACTGCTGTGATAGGGCACCACAGTGGGGGGGTTGGTCTTGCCCGGCTGACGTTCTGGTGAGCATCTATTCTGATGGAACTGGAACTGAAACCAGACACCTTTAACCTCTACTATTGATTATGGGGCATGTAGTTGAATCCTAACAAAACTCGAGTATGGTTGTAAGTAGGTCGAGAACAGTTGCTCCCCAACATCCAGATCTCTAGCATAGTTTCTTTAACTATGTATGACTTTTTAAATGCTAGGTGTTATTCATGACACCAAATTTACTTTTGAGAAACACATTAGGTCTGTCTCTTCTTAAATTGCACAAAAATTTGAATTAGACAAAGTCTTGTAAGGTTTTCAGTGATAAATTTATTCTAAAGTACTTTAATTCTTTAATTCTATCTTGATGCGAGTATTGTTCTCCTGTCTGGTGTTCAGCTGTTAATTCTCATCCTAATTTGTTGCAGAGGAACTTAGGGTCTATTAAATTTTTCATTCCTGATCTAGATATTAATCTCCGGCACAGTCGTTCAATTAGTTAGTTATGCATGTTGCATAAGATTTTTCATAATTCTGACAATCCTTTACATCTATGTTCGCAATATTAGGTATGCAGTTAATTCTAATAGCCATGCCTTCCCCAACAGGAGGCTCAATACTACGCAGTACTCTATTAGTTTTATTCTAGTAGTGACAAGTTGTGGAATTATCTTCCTAATCTTTTACTTGAACCCGTAGAACTTTTAGTTATAAACATGGAGCAAATACTTTCAAGATGAATAGGCTGAAATATCTAATTCATAGGATATATGTGAAAAATGTTTTATTGTTCCTGTTAAAATATTTAATCTTAATTGTTCATTACTTCTTTAGTTTATTTACTTTCCTCACTTGGGTATGCTTCCCTGTTGGAGCCTTAGGGATTACAGCTTTCTGCTTTTTCAACTTTGGTTGTAGTTTGGCCGGTAATAATAATTAGTGCAACTGCTGGATCCCCCCTCCCCCAGTTGCACTTAAGCGTTGCAGTCTCAGAGACCCCAGTTCCGGTCCTAATTCGTAAACCTAATATTCTCCCATGCCAGGCAGAATAGACACTAGTGTGCCACTCTGGAAATTGTATCTGTGCAAATATTGTATGGGCTAGGAAGCCTAAAAAGCTCAACAAAATATGCCAGCTCAATTGTTTTTTATATCTAAAACTTTTTACGGATGTTCAAGTAGTTTTTTTTTTTTTTTTTTTTCATCGGTTTTGGATTGCCCAACCGTAACTGGCAGAACCTCATCGGTTTTGGATTGCCCAACCGTAACTGGCAGAACCACCCGGGTATGTTTTCCTTGTAGTTCAGAATGGGTACGATTTATGTAACCGTTTGTGATGGTAATCATACAAGGTACTAAGTCACTGAAGAAAAAAAAATTTTAACTGTTATGCATGGTATTTATCGTCTTAAATTATTCCGTCGGAAAAAAATTAATGAAAGAGAAAAATGTATGGAGACAAATCTGGCCAAATGAAAGAGATTCAGACGTAAGGGAAAGTTTTCTTCCCAAACCAGGTCAATGTTAATATAATTGAATTAATTAGGTAGACATTTTCTCAAACTGGTGTGTATGATTTGTTGGAGGAGAGTGCTTATGTAGCCCCAGTAGCCAAATGGAGTATCCGTTCAGTCGGCGCACCTCATGGGGTGAACTATGAGCATTACTTTACGGGTGATTGCACCACCTTCTGCCCCAAGAGGCACTTCTTCTAAGCCTCTCTTCCCGCATATTTTCACCTTGATTTTACTGAATATTGTAACTGCATGCTTTTTACAAATTGCACATGGGTGCTGAATGAGTAGGCAGACCTTAGTACTGGGCATTATGGCCGAATTCCATTACTCTAATACAATCATGGTAGAAATAGCACTTCCGTCCCAACACCAGTATGGGTATCATTTACCGAGAGACTTTTGAAGTATTTTTAATACTGTTTAGCTTTAAAAGCAGATGTAAACTCTAGTTGAACTAGTGTACAATGTAAATAGCCCAATTGTTTGAAAAGACTTCGATAGCAGTACCATTTTCCTTATTAGATAGCATTTTCATATTTGGTTGGGGAAAGTCCGCATTGGCCGACTAAAGTAAGCTTTAAACATTTCAACTGGCCATTGGTAGGCTATTGTCCAATGTTGACATTACGTAAGATGTGAGAGACTTAATATTGAAAGTAATACCATAAAGAACGTGGAGACTTTGGTGAATAATCTTGTCATCTTGATAACACTAATTTGCAACAGATTTCAAATTGAGGAGCTTGAGGTACCTAAGCAGATGGTGTATTGTGTAATTACCTCCGCCAACGAAGTTGGAAGGAGGTACGGAGGTGTGTGTTTTTTTGTGAACAGCGTTCTGGTCACAATTTTAATCGGAGTAATGAAACTTAGTGATTAACTGTTATGTAAAAAGCTGGACAAAATTAAATTTTGGATGGTCAAGGTCACGGTCAAGCAAAATATCGAATTTACGTAATCAGCCATAAGCTTGGCTCATATTTTAGTGTATGAAAATCCACGCCAATTAATAAATGTTAAGGTCAAAATCAAGGTCAAGCAAAAGGTAAAAAAAATAAGCTGCAGCGGCAGAGATCTCGCACTACTGAGTGCCCCTCTATTTTAAAGTGCATTCACTAACTAATCGGAGGTTAGTTATTTCAGTTTAGTGAAACTTTAAAATCTATGGCCTTGGACTTTTCCAAATTGAGGTAAGATTATATTTTTACTATAATTACTGTTGAGCGTACTTTCTGTGTACACTGTTGATAAGCTTTTTTTCCCCCCAGACATGTAAGTTTTGTACTCGGACTACAAGGGGTACCTTTTTAATGAGTACCAAATTTGCCTAATACTGATCTAATGCTCACGATTTCAGCAAGTTCCTTCTATATAGAATAATAAGGTAAGTTTTGTGCCAGATGTATGTAACGATGAAGGGCATTCGTACTTTTGATGATAGAAATAAATTTGCCCACCTTTTTCGGTAATCCTCTTACTTTACTTTTGAGAATTTTTTCCAAGTCCTATCACACATGGAATCCTACGCAATACAAGACATAAAAGATTTGTTTATCCTACACCTTCGAGGGCATTTAGACTCTAGAGTATCCCACAAAGTATTTGAAGTAGAATTGTCAAATCCACACAATCGAAGACCTTAATAATTGTCCTTCGGATGTCTAGTGGGAGCTGCTTGTAGACCTATAGTCTTGGGTCCGCATATCGTGAAAAGCTTTAGATTTTACGGTAGAGGTAAATCTTGACTCAAATATCTTGAAACCATCTATAACTATTCTCTTGTCGACAAGATTAGCTGGCTAGCTGATAAGTAGCAATTTAGAGATTTTGATCGTCAGGGTGTCATAACTTAATGGGTTATTATACATCTTACTCTTTTAATGGGTAGAATATAATTCCAATAGTATAGAAGTAATCCTTTCACGAGTGGGACACGTTTTGTCTGTCTTGCTCCCATGTTTGTGCTTAGTAATTAAAGTGGCTCTTTAGACAGTGTAGTAGATATAATTACAGCAGTCAATCCTGGTAATAAAATAATTGAAAAGTTTCTTTACGGGATATTCATCCTGATTTTTCTTTATAATAGCGAAGTTTCTAAGGTGATATTCAGCTCTTATTTTTTTATCGGAGCACCGATACTAATTAGTAGTGATAGCCCTAGGTCACGAAATTCACTAGATATTGGGACAGTGGTGTTTTATATATAAATTTGAAAATTGAATGTCGCTGAAGTTTATAGGTTTTCTTTCCTACCATCATTAATTTTATTTAAAGTTGATTTAAATTTTTTAACTGTCTTTCATTAGTGAAAGAACTCTTGAACGTGATCACGTTGTGGTCGTCGTATGTGTATAAAAGTTAAATTTTACAAAGTTTTTCTGCCTGTTCCCATAACTATTCTCTTGCAGAAAGTGGGAACTGTGAAGTAAAGATCGTAAAAGGAAAGACAGGAACGTCGCTTTAGTAGGGCGCGACGGCAACAGATGGCGCTAGGATGATGGCGCTGGGATGACGTGCACTTGTCTGCTACATACTAAAGTCAGTGTTGCCAGATGGAGCAAATTCACCAGTTTTTTTTCTTTCTTTTTTTTAAACTGTTTTTATCATGATTGTTACACATCTATGCTACACCTTGAATAAAAATAATTTTGCATTGGAACAAACATAATGGTTTTCCTATTATTTTAGCTACTTATGTTGCTTTTCCATCGTTCTCACAGGAGTTTGGGTTCTTGCATTTTGGTAACTGATTAAAGTCTCCGTCGTCACATGTAAAACAAGAAGCATATGTTGAATATATTGACCCTCGAGCATAAACTATCATTTAGTGGTGCATCTTCCTCACATCGATGCTAAGTTCAGGTAAGGCTGTGTATTAAATGTATGTATTATTATAACTTGCAGAACATGCGAGCCTACTTTTGCTATCAAAGTCAAGAGATTATGCTTTGAAACAGGACCTAATAGGCTAGACTACTTCGAGAGGCCTTTACTTTACTAATGTAAGTGCAAACTCGTACCTCCTGGAAACAAAAATCACATTGAATGCAGAAATCCCATCTTTTCAGACCACATCTATATGGTATGAGAAAATAAGTGGCTGTTAAACAAGCCTAAAACTATATTAGACCACCCATCAGTAACCTCTCTACCTATAGTATAATCTTATGAACAGGTCCTATTTCGGATGCGCGTCTTTCACATATTCTAAGTTTTATTTGCAATATTATATATGCATTAAATACACAGCCTAACAACTTGAATTTTGTAGAAGTATTCAGTATAAAGTGTTAAGATTGGCCATATTCTAAATATGATATACGCAGTCGGGTGTTTAATAATAGTTTCAAATATTACATAGACGTATCAAATTTTTTATTAACTCTCATCTTGTGTAAAGGAAGATGATCCTCTGCTTATGAGCAAGTAAATGAACATGCAACAAGCTATATATGTATGGAAAAGAATATAGGTAGTCTGATGATCAATGAGATTTAATACAAATATATGGAACATAATTAGATGAATAATGCTATTTTAACAACATAGAACCTTCCGAAATAACAATCCCGTAGACTTTTTTGTTTAGTTGGACGCGTTGGTAATAGTTGGCGCTGATTGGGCGCGAGTTTTATTTTCCATCATAGGTAAGCTTTACTGTCTTTGTAAAGGATGGTTGCCGGACATAACTTTCCTTTCACAACCCTGCTATTTTAAAAAAATTCAGAGCCGGGGAGTTAGATAGCGGTTGTTTACTGTTATTTGAAAGCTTTGGAAATCTAGCTGGGATACTTGGGATGTAATTGTGGGTGCGATATGTGCATTTCAATATGTTAGGGTAATGTGTCGTACCCATACGGTAACTAATGGAGTTTATTGAAAAGAGGAACGGTGACATATAGTTTAATTAGTGTGAGTTTTTTTTTTTATACATATTGTTGAAATTGTTAAAAGTGCGTATTCCATGGCATGGTTATTGCTAAATAGATAAGTTTAGGATTCAATTAATATTTCGGGTAAAACTTAAGAGTGTAAGTATGAATAGTGATTTAGAAGTTAAATATGAAGTAGCATATGTTTGAAATTTTATCCATAGTACACGAAGACTCCTTAAATATTAGTTGACTTGTGGTGCTGTATATATCTATATTGATGATGGGGATATACGTAGATTAACATAATGAGATTTTTTTGCACTGGTATTGCCAATTTAGGGCACTTGTGTTGTCAGTTTCCAAATCCCAGGATTTCGTGTAATGGATTATCATTGAATATGGGGACATAACTTTTAGTAAAATTTTGGTTGCTCCTTTTAATTCTGTAGATGAGAAGTATCCGTTACTATATGAAAAAAAAAATACATTACTTACGGTATTAGTTTTATTCACATTTAAATTAATGTATGAAGTCAGCCTTTTTAATTTGTACCTTTGATGGCAAATTAACCAGGGGTTTCAACATTTTGGCCATGTTCGCAGAATGCTTGTGGTTGGTCGTCTATCCCCGAATTGTCTATTGCTTTTATCTTAAAAGGTGTGGACGCTGACGTACTGACAAGCCCCAACGCCAGATTAATTACAAAAATTCATCAACACAAACTAGTTTATCTGATTTTTGGGTGTAGTTTCGTGGTTATCTTTAGGCAAAGTCTGCTGTAAGTTTGTTGGTAATTTGAAGTTTTAAATTAACCAATTTTTTTTTTTTTTTTTTTTTTTTTTTTTTGCGTGGTCGGGTTGTTTATAGTTTACTAAATTTTATGTGTTTATTAAACCCACTATAGTTTTTTTTTCTAGTAAGTCATTTAGTGAGAAATGATGAATGGAATAGTATTGCTTTAAAAGCTCGAGATAGAGACGACTGACTAAATCTAACAGGCTCTTTGCGTCAAAAGGTGTAGGAAAGATGATGATGATGATGAACTCGGCGGCTTAGGTCTTGAAAAATTTCAGGTTTTCTTGGATTTAGCCCCATTTTGATGATTACAGATAAATTTTCAGAATTTATAATTTCAATTTGAAGGTTATAAAAGCAGATATAAATTTTATGGTTCAAAGCTAATGTAAATAATCTATAATGCTCAAGTCGATTGAAATGGTAAGAAATTGATAAAGCAATTGCATGAATAAAAAACTTCAAACATTAAGTACAGTATTTCTTTTCCAGGATTTTTCTTGAAAGGAAGTTCCATTTTGCTTGGACTTGTAAACTTGGCCTCAAGGATATGCAACCTCTTTACCAAGAGGACGTCACGTTCTAACTAACAGATTTATTTGTTATAATGCTGCATGAGGAACTTAAATTTTGCAACTGGATATTGCACGCATAATGTAAAGGAAACGAAGAGGCAAGTAGAAAAGTAGGTCATTTAATTAGCGGTCTTTAGATAAGAGTTCCCGTAAGGACAATTGCCTTTTGATATATATTTGACTGTATAATACTGATGGCAGTTACTAAACAGCAGATGGATAAGTATGATATTAAATTTGGGTGACTGTATTAAATTGCTTTTAAGTTTCTATGCTCATTCTCTTGTTTTTTTTTTTTTTATAGCACCAAATACAAATTTTTCAGCCCTTTACTATGATATATATTTCGGCGACAGCTGAAACAAGCCAAAAGACTTTTTGCGAGGTGTAACTGGCCACCCGCTCACACGAGCTAGCGAGCGACAACAAACCACTTATCATTTTGGTTTAGAAGTGAGCAGAGTAGACGTTTAGTCTCTCTCCCGTATGCCCTTAATAAATTGGCTAATGACTTTCACGTTCTCATTATTCGTTCGGCTTCCTATGGAGGACAAGCTAGTAGAAAGATTTCCTTACCCCCCCCCCCAGGCTTCCATAAGGTGCGGATGCCATCGCCTCTAACGAAGCAGTGGCACTCCTTCACCGGGGAGTCTTATCTTGTCGGCAACCTTTGCCTTCCTTGGGGCGTTCAGGTCTTTCCGTTTAAGAAATGGCTCTCGAGAGTGCCGTAGTCAGAGGCACAACACCTAAGTCTAGGACGTACTGGTCCTGGGTTTCACTTTTGTCTCCAGACAGGATAAAATTAATGGCAATAAAAAGATTCATCAGAATTAAAGAAAAGAAAATTAACAGTAATAACAAACACTATTTTTAACAATAACAACAAAAACTATGTACAGAAATATAAATAGAAGTGATTTATAAAACCCATGGACTATAGATAATTGGAAAAACTGGTCCACATGGGGAAACAGATACACCATGCACGGTTAAATACCCTCCAGGATAGCCACTTCAACTGAATAGAGGACAGTAAGGATGGTTTTGTAGAATTAACCTAAACTTAAATAAGTTTGTGCACTGGAGAGAGAGAGAGTGCACTTCTCTTCTACATTTATATCGGACAGAATGTTATTAATTCAATCACTTAAAACTAAGTTCAACGAATGCCCAGTCAATGTAGTTGGACAGTCAACATTATTTACAAATTGATATGATTCCAGTAACTCGCTAAATGCTGAAACATCAAGATTTGAAGTGTCATCCATACAAAGATTGAAGTCTCCCAAAATAACCAATTCATTTTTTTTTCAAGAATATCTTAATGAGAACACTGAATTCTTCAAAGAAGTTAAAACTATTTGTTCTCTGACGTTTATAAACTTGCAATGGATATTTTTTGTGCAAGTTTTTCTATATATTCAAAGCTTATTACTAGTTCTTTTTTAAATCTTGCTTGAGATTTCAGTAACCCTTATGAATGAAGAGCCCTGTCCCTTCTCCAGACCTTATCTGAATATGAAAAAAACAGTGTGTTTGGGGATCGGTTATTTCAGTTAGCTTAGCCTTGTCAGTTATTGAACCATGTTTCAGTTAATGCTAGTATGTCTAGATATTTCTCATTTATCAAATCCAGAATTTGAATAGTTTTATTACCAACAGATAGTATATTTTCATAATCACAGTTTGGCATCCTTAGTATTCATGGTCAGTATTTTCTGCTAGTATTTTAAATTTCTAACCATAAGCTTTACAGTATCCAGAAATCACTGGTAATTTGATTTGTTAAACTTTGTGCAGGTTATACATTTTACCAGTTGCAAATTACATTCTTGAACGGAATATTTTTCTCTGATAAAGTCTGGGGGAAATGTTCAGTCTTAAACTTGCAATCTTTTTCAAAATGTCCATACTTCTGACAGTGATAGCAAGTGATCACGTGGTACCTATCACGTATGTTTTAAGTATCCCATCCCTACATAACTGTCAACATGATCGTGAATAGCTTTCCGAACTTCAGGATTACATTTCAACTAATGGAACTTCATTGTGCAACTAGATTTCCCGCCTCAAGTTGCACTTAAGCATTGCATTATATCAGACCCTAGTGCCTAGCCTAAATCATAAATCCAATAAATTTTCTCACGTCAGGCAGAGTAGATAAGTCTGTCAGTCTGGAAATTTTATCGCTGCAATTATTGTATTGGTCAGTAAGCCTATAACGTTCAGTAACAAAATATGCAAGTTTAAGTTCTCTTGAGAGTTTTCCAAGAAGCTTGGATAAGAGAGCGCCTTGCAAGATAAAAGACTGGAGAGAACTGTTTTCCTGTCTAACACAGTTAAATGAAAATTTAAAAGTTATTTATTAGGCAATAGCTAATAGTATGTACTGTTGAGCATGTTAATGAAGCCTATTTGCAGCACAGACAATAAACCAATTTAAGTAGCCATGGGATCAACAAATGATCAGTACAAAATTTAACACTACCAGGGTATATAGTGTTTTGAATAAAATATTTTTGGCCAATTTAAATTTCTCTCATTAAAAGCTTTGGCCAGCTTAATTTTCTGTTAATTAAAGCTTTGGAATTAAGCCATATTCCATTAGAAGTTTTGTCTGTAACAATTGCTATATATGCTACCAGTTTAAAACTATGCAATTCGGCCAAGTTTTCTGTTTTATTTTACAGTATTTGCAAAACAATCCAGCTTAACCCTTTTATCCAGATTAGTCCCTTATTTCAAACTCTTGTAAGCTGATAATTTTTTTCCCCATTAGTTTGTCGTGGAGATACATTCATCTATGCTCTTTGGTTAGTGATACTTTTTAGTTTATAAAAGGTTTTCTTAGTATCAATGCAACTGTTATCAGTGTAATTGTAAATTCTTTTGTCTTTTGAGTTGTTAAATTCAGAAGATCCTGTTATGTATGTATATCAAGGAAAAATAGAAAATGGAGGCATGTTGAATAATTCTTGTGCTAAATTTCACATTTCCTTCAGGCAAATATTTTCGATTAAATGAATGTTTATCCTCTGCTTATTACCAAATTCATTCGGTGTTAATACATTATTAGGGAAGGTAATAATAGTAAATCCTTAAATCAAAACTATGAAATTTATTTTTTACATATTTTTTCAAAGGAATTAAAGTTTTCAGTTTGCTAGTATTTTAATATACAGTAATTGTTCAACTAGAAATAATTTTTACTTTTAAAGAATTCTGTAATATGGGCTCTAGTTTTTTTTTATTTTTTAAAGTTCACTAATAAACTTGAAAGTGAAAATTGCCAGCTAGACTTACACGGTATAGATTATAGTGAATAATTTGGTCAAGTTTGAAAACTATTGGGTTTGTTACATTTCAAAGTTTAGCTTAAAAAGGTTATTTTACTTATGGTACAATATTCGTAACTTATGATTTACGATGGATTTATGAATAGGGAAAAATATCTAATTTACTATCTATATGAATAGAAAATATTTACAATGCAAATCTACTAAAAATTGATTTCATTGTTAATTTGACCTAGTAAAAAATGTAAGCAACTAAGTATATAATATCAAATTTTGTCATTTAGCTGAAATTACGATTATCTGGAACAAAATTATTATTTTATATATTTAAATATATACAGTCTATATTTTAGAGACGGTTTAAAGCTTTAACGGACTTACAGGCAACATTTACACTGTCCCTTGTTGAATCCCTTGTTGAATCATTATGGTAAATACAGTGGTTTCCAATATGAATTATAATAACCAAATAGTAAGGAATAGTAACCCCAGGGTTCAAACATGGTAGCCTGAAAGAAAGATGTGGTATGAAATCTGTAATTTAGATAAAATCATAGGCCTAGAGTAGTATAGTTTAGGGTCTCCTTTAATAGGATCTATTTCCTAACTTATATAATTTTTTGTTGGATGTTAAGGTTGGATTTCTTGAAGATATATTGTATGAATTCTAGATTAAGAATAGTATATCCCAAATAATTATACCTTCTTAATTTAGGGAAAATTACACTTCATTTGGTGTATTACTTATTATAGTAATTTCTTAGGGTACTTAGTTACACAATTTTATAGTTTAAATTAATTTTGAAAATGTCACCTATATAATGAAAGAATAGCTTCACCTCTAAACACAATACAATAGTTTAATTCAGGGTACTTTTGCAGATTCTAGATTTTACTGGCTAATGCAAAAACCTGCTTTCAATTGGGTCTGCAAGTAATACTAAAATCATGCAGTAACAATCACAACAGAATTACTAGTGATTTAAGTAACCGCTATCCCTCTTAACAGGTAGCCTACACTATGCCCTACTGGGACAGATCTGCCATACTAATGCAGTTACGAGATTTGTGTGATGGAAACAAACTCTTAAAGAAAATACCGGCATCAGAAAGCACTAAATTAAGTGGTGAAATTCGAGATCGAAATGAAAGGAAAAAAGAGGGACTATAACTTGGATCTTAATCCTTGACATTTTGGCCTGAATTTAAATGCTAAGGAGAGGACGCAGAACTCTAGCTACAATTCATAGTTACCGAAAGATATGAGAAATATTTAGCACAACTAAGAAATAGCCTAACTGAGCCAGCTGAAATTGTGTAGCACTGAGGAATTCAGATCTGTGTAGAGAAGGCCAAAAGCATTATACTGTTATAGTGCATTAGATCTAAGATAGTCTCTGGCGTACAATGATGCGGATTCTTGTCTGAAGATTGGGTTCAGTAAGTAAAATTGGTGACAAGTGAAAGCTAATAGGAGGATGAGTTAATAGAAGGAGAAACCTATCCTATATCAAAGCAATAAAAATCTCCAAATTGACTTAACTCAAGAGAAAAAAATGGCTACCAAACACTACATTTTTGTACTAAGCTGCATTTTGTCAACCTTCACTGGATGCATCCTGCAAGAGTTGGTTAGTTGCCAAAATAACAGGCAAACGGATATCTTGAAACTGCACCACTTTAGCTACTAAGCTCGTCAGTGCAGGAATTAATGGATGAGTTTGGAACAGTTCCAAGGGAAGTACTTGTATTAGTTTCTCTTATGATTACGGGATTGGTGAGCTTTGTTTGACTTTAAACAAAGCCTGAAATTGGAGTAACATGAATGTTGACACTTGAATATTCTACCTTCAGGATGAGTCTAATATGGTTTTCATTCCAGCTGCTGAACTTCAGTATAATGGTGAGGTGATGGCAAATAACTATTTTACATCCTTCAATCAAGAAACATACAGTAATATGGTCTCCAGGTTAGTGATAATAGTAGCATAGTTTGTAGAATTTGACTACTCGTACAATAGATGTTTCATCCTGACAAGTTACTGAATGTTTGGAGGCTAATGTCGTCTTATAATTGATATTCAATACACCCTTTATGAATCAGGTGACCCTTAAATATCTCCTTTAGTAATTCGAAAATGTTCAAGACCAAACTGAAGCATCTGTGAAAAGCTGCTTGTCTACATATGCATAATTGATAATTATTTTTTCAAAGAGGTATCCTGTCTGGTTAAATATGTATGAGGAATTTTTTTGCCAAGAGATGCCGATTTTGCTACCACCATTAATGAACCAATAAAATCTAGTCAAAGATAATTCAACAGAAGGTAGCCAACAAAATCTGGTGTCAAGATTTGCATTCAAATATTTAGGACATTTCACAAATTTTCTCGTTGGTTGGCAAAATCTTATCTATTTGGGCTTCATACGTTGTTACCTCTTTGCATCTTCAATTTTTCTTTCCTTTCGTCCTGGGTTAGGTGAGGATACTCTCTGGTGCAATTGAGGGCTGTATCAGTATAGAGTGGTGCGAACTTGGGTCAATCTACTATACATGTTATGGATGTCATCATGAGTTCTCATCTTCCATCATTAACTCCTAGACTCATTAAATGACCATGACAGAAATTGGTGACATTGATAGCTCCTTTAGGAGGCATGGGGTTTTCTAAAACTTGAGCTTTCCTACTCATGGTTTGAGGTTATGAGTGCTACGATAAATTGCCATGATAGTAGTGATAATTAAGTAATTAAATCCTGGAGTCTATCCTGTCTCAAACCAATTCTCCTTTTGTTGGGGTGTCTGTAGATTTTGACAACCATCTTTTAATTTTTAGAGGGTTTTTTAGCCCACTTCAGTGGCTTGATTCTAGCCTTGACTGTGTGCTTGTAAAAGCAGTTTATGTTGACTGGTAGAATCTCGATAAAATTGTTCCATGGTGCAAGACCCTCTCTTGTATTCGTCACCATGACAATTATCAGCTGCGATGGCAAGGTAGCTTATCACTACTTCGGCCATTTTGCTCGTAAACTGTTTCCCAAGGATGTTGGTGCTGGGACATTGCATAAGCCCTGTCTTCTAAGTCAGGCCATCAATCTCCTGTGTTAATCACTTTATATATATTTTTCCAAGACATTCAAGGATATGAAGGCAAAGTACAAAGCTTTGTGCTCTCTTCATCATAGGTTATTTTGAAAGTAGAGATAATGGTGGCTTTGAATTTTTAACTTTTAGGAAACTTCAATTTTTACCAATACTACCACTAGAGAGGTATTGGATCCTTTGACTGGCCAGACAGTAATGCATTGGATCCCTCTCTATGGTTACGGCTTATTTTTTCTTTGTCTACACTTACACAGAATAGTCTGGCCTATTCTTTACATATTCTCGTTCTTTCTTCATACACCTGACAACAATGAGATACTAAACACTTCTTCACCCAAGGGGTTAATTACTGTATTGCAATTTGTTCAGTGTACTTTCCTCTTGGTAAGGGTAGAAGAGACTATTTAGTTATGGTAAGCAGCTCTAATAGGAGAAGGACACTCCAAAATTAAACCATTGTTCTCTAGTCTTGGGTAGTGCCATAGCCTCTGTACCATGGTCTTCCACTGTCTTGGGTTAGAGTTCTCTTGCTTGAGGGTACACTCGGGCACACAATTCTCTTATTTTTTTTTCTTCCTCTTGTTTTTTTGAACTGGTGTGTTGGGCAGGCTTAATAGAAGGGCCATGGATGCCTGGTGGTTTATCAAGAGGTTGTCTTTTCTTTTACTGAATCTTTTTCTTCTCAAAACCATCTTCACTGTCCTCCCTTCAGTTGAAGTGGCTATCCTGGAGGGTATTTAGCCTTGCATGGTGTATCGGCTCCTCAATGTTGACCAGTTTTTCCTACGTTTTACTAGTCTATGGGTTTCATCAATCACTTTTATTTATAAAACTGTACATATTGTTTTTATAATTCTTGTTAATCTAGATTTTAAGTATGGTTTTTTTTTTCTTATGCTGTCTGAAGATATTGAGCAAAATCTGGGACCAGTACGTCCTAGATTTCGTCAATGTCGTCTTCTGTATTGCAATATTCGTGGTCTTCATGCAAATATTCAAGACCTTACAGTTGTGTCCAGACAGTATGATATTCTTTTGTGCTCAGAAACTTTGGTTTCTAATATGAGGCACTCATTTGAGCTCCTTATAACTGGTTTTAAGAAGCCAATAATGTTGAAATGTGATGCCATCCCTAGGGCCAGGGGAATGGCGGTGTATATTAGGACCGAGTACTCTGCTTCTCATAAGTCCTGCTATCAATGGGGATGTCATGAGATTTAGGTAATTAAAGTTTGTGGCAGGCATAACAACTTTTATTTGTGTTCGATCTACCGAAATCCAGACATGGATGATTTTATCTTCGATTGTCTTCTTACCATTATGGCTAAGATATAAGATGATGAAAAGGTTTCTTTTGTCTTTGTTGGTGATTTTAATGCTCACCATAGGGAGTAGTTAAGTTCTATTCTCTCCTACCGATCGCCATGGCTTTAGACTTTGCCTCTGAATCAGGCTGTGAGCAAATCATAAATGAAGCTACTCACAGGTCTGGTAATTGCTTGGACCTCACACAGACTCCCCTGGCGTTATAACTAGTAAGGTTGGTTCTCCAGTCGGGACATCTGATCATGCCTTGATTTCATTAGTAGTGAAGACTGAGCAGCCTGTCCCTGATATATCATACTAGCAGACTGGAATGGGATTTTGCATGATCTTTTGTGCTTGAGTTGGTCACAATTATATAGTAGTGCAGATCCTGTTGTCCCTTTGAATAAGAATCTAGTCAACATAATTGATAGGCGTATCCCTTCTCGTGTGCTAAGGTACTGAGTGGAGGACAAACTGTGGTTCAGTGATGATTGTAAATGTGCTTATTTGGAGAAGCAGGAGGCCTATCATCTTTAGAAGGATAACAGATCAGATTTGACCTGGAACAACTATACTCGGCTTCGAGCTTTTGCTCAGAGAGTTAATGCCTCAACTGAAAAGGAGTACAATTTAACCATAAAAGAAACCCTTTCTGGTACAACTCGGGAACATAAATGGTCTACCCTTAAATCTGCACTCTTTGGTGTAGATGCAACAGTTCCTCCTTTACTTAAATCAGATGGCTCAGTCACTTACTGTCCGAAGGAAAAGGTAACCCCTTTTGGCTGATGTTTTTAATAGTAAACAGAGTAATGAAAAACTATTTTAGTTTTTCGATCTCGTGAGATTAAAGCTCTGTTGATGGACCGTGATGCTTATGGAGGTGTAGACCCAAATGGTATTTTTCCTTTGTTTTTTATAAAGACAGCAGATTTCTTAGCTCCAAAGTTATGTTATTTTGCGCAAGTTAGCAAGAAGAGGAGCTTTTAGCACTTGGAGAATTGGTAATGTTACTCCTCTATGTAAATATGTATGTGGTAGCTCAAATCCCACTGGTTACCGCCCAATTTCCATAACTCCCATATTATCTATGGTTTTTGAACTTCATCTTAATAGGTTTGCAGAAGGTAAATCATCTATTCCCTAGTTTGCAATTTGGTTTTCGTAAAGGCCTTGGAGCATGTGATGCCCTTCTTACAATCTCCAATGCTGTACAGAAATCCCTTGATTGTGTGGTCAGGAAGTTCGTATGATTGGCCTTGATCTTAGTGCTGGCTTTGACAATGTTAATCATAAGGCCCTTGTTTTCAAACTCAAACAGTTGGGAGTGGGTGGGTTGTTTCTTAGCATTATTATTGATTTTCTAAGTAATAGATCTCAAAGAGTTGTTGTTGATGGGCACCATAGTGAGTATAGGAATGTGATATACGGTGTTCCACAGGGTAATGTTCTTGCCCCATTACTTTTCATACTATATACACATGACATGTGGTTTGACCTAGAAAACAAGCTTGTTGCATATGCAGATGATGCTACTCTCTTTGCATCAATTTCATCCCCTGAATGTAGATCTGGGGTTGGTGAATCCCTTAATAGAGATTTAGCTAAAATTAGTGCATAGTGCAAATTATGGGGTATGAAGTTGAATCCTAACAAAACTCAAAGTATGATTGTAAGTAGGTTAAGGACAGTGGCTCCTCAACATGCGGATCTCGGTATTGATAATGTTTCTTTACATTTGTATGACTTTTAAAATTTTAGGTGTGATTCTCGACAGCAAATTTACTTTCGAGAAACACATTAGGTCTTGTGTATTCATCAATAACTATGCCTTAGAAATGGTGCTAGAGAAGCATTTCACTAGGCAACACAGGTTCCTCGCCCAGAAATATTTTTTTCTTTCATCAAAATCCCTTTATTGAGTCTTACAAGATTTTCGGTTATCAATCTATTCTGAAGTGTTTTAATTCTTTCATTCTACCTTGTTTTGAGTATTATTCTCCTGTCTGGTGTTCAGCTGCTGATTCTCATCCTAATTTGTTGGACAGAAACTTACGGTCTATTAAATTTCTTATTCCTGATCTAGATATTAATCTTTGGCACCGTCGTTCAATTAGTTCATTATGCATGTTGCATAAGATTTTTCATAACTCTGACCATCCTTTACATTCAGATCTCCCTGGACAATTCTATCCTGTTTTTTAATACTAGGTAGGCAGTTAATTCTAATAGCCAGGTCTTCTCCATCATGAGGCTTAATACTACACAGTATTCTAGAAGTTTTATTCCAGCTGTTACCAAGTTGTGGAATGATCTTCCTAATCGGGTAGTTGAATCGGTAGAACTTCAAAAGTTCAAAGTTTATATATGTAGTATCTGTTTTTGACGTTAATAGTTTATATAGGACATATCTGTTTTGACATTGTTATTGTTCTTAGAATGATTTATTGTTAATTTGTTTTCATCATTTATTTATTTCCTTACAGTATTTCCTTTCCTTACTGAGTTATTTTTCCCTATTGGAGCCCTTGGGCTTATAGCACCTTGCTTTTCTAACTAGGGTTGTAGCTTGGCTAGTAATAATGATATTATTATCATTATTAATATTATTAAGTTTTACTCTTATTTTTTTAATATGCTAGACCAGTATATAAAGATTAAAATTTTCAATTTTGTTTGAGAAAGTTTGTTCTTGGTTGTTTAAAAGGTAAACATATTAACAAAAGAGAGCCTTTCGAGGCCCAGCAGTACTGGCCTAGATCAAGTTAACTTGGGTGTTGATTTGGTACTTACACGTAAATCCAGTTGAATTAAGGTGATTTTTCATTAGTACATATCATACTGTAGTTTGGGGACTGAGCTTGTGCCCTTTCCCAATTCTTAAAGCCTATGAAGTGCTGAGAACGAGTGTCCCAGTCAGGCTGTCTCACAGCTCTGATGTTCAGGTGATAGACTGTCTTTACATAGCTGTTTACCTCTGGTGTAATGGCAAGTAATGTGGATTATTCTGTGCAGTGATTGGCCAATATGCTCAACAGGCCAGGTAAGCATGGTCTTTCTTCAGAGCTTCTTTCTGGATTGTAGATTCTCTTGCCTTGCTGTATTATTAGCAGTGTCAACCAGTATTCTAGTTGGAGGGAGAAATTACTATTAAGAGTTCTGATGAGTCGTCTCCTTCTGGACATGGACAGCCAGTTTGCTGGTAAATTAAATTTTGCCCGTAGACTTGCAGGTGTTTGCACACTGCTGGACATGGTGAGGCAGCGGCTTGAATAGAAAACATGGCAGTTCAACAGATTTAGGTGCCACAACACTCTTGACAGGATGTGTACTAGTAGATTATATTCTTTCGCGGCATTACCTACGCAGGTGGGGCCTTCTTCATAGTAAGATTCCTTGTCCTTCCCATCTCGTACAAAAGAAAGTTCAAGGGCATTTATCAAGGTCCACAATCCCAAAGTTATTAAATGATCATCTTAATTACAAGTCAAAGGTCATCTCAACCATTATACTAAATTTAGATTTTCTCTTTGGTCGACATACAGCAGGGATAGTTTCCTCTTGACCCTTTGGTAGGCAAGCATACAAATAATGGTGATATAGAAAAGCACATCTTAATGTGTTAATTTTGATGCCTTTGTCTTTTGATTTTTTTCAAATAGAGCACTTGTTCATACAAAGTTACATAAAATTTATATCATGTTAGCTACTTGCCCATTCTCTTTGTGATCACATAATGTCCATCTGTGGCTTATTGCCCTTTATAGTTAGACAAGTAAAATTTCCCAATTACTAAAAACTGATGACCTTCACTTAAAACAATAAAATTAGTTTTTTACCAAATCATTCAATTTCCGAGGTATGCACTTGTGAATTGTTTTATGTAACATTCAAATTTGAGGAAATGTTGACTATTAAAAAAAAACAAGATTTCATTTTAATACTTTATGTAGAAAAGTGAAAACAATTATATTACACTCACTAAAGTATCTGCATTTACCATTTAACAGTTGCAAACACACGAAAGGACACGAGTATATGCGATATTAGTACAGTATATGGGATCAGGTACTTTATATGGGAACAGGTACTTTATTTGGCACTACTGCTGCAGCTGTATTGAAAATTCCTTAACCTTCCTCAACCAGATAAATATAATTACTCTCAACCAAGTAGACAAGTTGGAAGTGAAATTGTCAATGCAAGGTAGCAGAGTTACTTCCTCCTCCCTCTAATGGTGGTCCATTACTCTTCCCTATAACAGAAAATTGAGACGAAATTTGCATCATTCTAAATGCTGAGAAGGGGTTAACGGATGTCGCTGGTCCTTGCGCCGATACAGGTTTAGCAGTTTCTGGCTGGAATACTTCACAAAAAAAACTGTTAGTGGTCTTTAAAGGTTTTTTTAGTTTCACTATTAATTTTCTTCATTATACTGCATTTACAAAGTATATTCTTCAATTTGTGGCAGAGTTGAAATCAGTCCTATACAGTTTATTGTCCAAGTAAATTACAGTATATAAAACTGTTTTGAATCTCAACAACCATCATCTTCTAGTCTAAAGCTAGTCAAACTATTTTAAGACTTTTTAAAAAAATAGCCAAGATAAAAAAATCTCTATGGTAATTCTTTGGTATTGCCCAGCAGAAACCTCCTCAAGAAAAAAAGCTGCGATGGATATATAAAAAATCACCTACTATACCATGAAATAGCAGCAGCAGCAGCAGAAAAAAAGCTTAAATTATATAATATAGCACGACAGAAGAACCAGCAGCTATGGTGTCGAGCACAAAGAAGCAAAACCCTTATTGAGCATGGAACAGCAATAACCTCTTCGTCGAGGCCAAAGTAGAGAAGAGTGCCTCGTCGAGGACCACACTGCAGAGAAAAGTCTCTTCGAGGCCCACGTTGCAGAGAAGAGCGCCGCCTCGAGGACCACGTTGCAGAGAAGAGCACAACTTCGAGGACCACGTTGCAGAAAAGAGCGCCACCTCGAGGACCACGTTGCAGAGAAGAGCGCCTTTCACAAGGACTTCAAGGACCACGTTGCAGAGAAGAGCGCCTTTCACGATGACTTCCTAGAGGACCACATTGCAGAGAAGAGCACCTCCTCCAGAACCATGTTGCAGAGAAGAGAGTCTCCTCCAGGACCAAGATGCAGAGAAGGCCGCCCCCTCAAGGACCACGTTGCAAAAAATTGTCTCTTCTAGAACCACGTTGCAGGGAAGAGAACTTATTCGAGGACGATGTTGCAGAGAAGAGCGCCGCCTCGAGGACCACGTTGCAGAATAGTGCCTTCACGAGGACTTCCTCGAGGACCGCGTTGCAGAGAAGAGCGGCTCCTCGAGGACCGCGTTGCAGAGAAGAGCGGCTCCTCGAGGACCGCGTTGCAGAGAAGAGCGGCTCCTCGAGGACCGCGTTGCAGAGAAGAGCGGCTCCTCGAGGACCGCGTTGCAGCGAAGAGCGGCTCCTCGAGGACCGCGTTGCAGAGAAGAGCTCCACCTCGAGGACCGCGTTGCAGAGAAGAGCGCCACCTCGAGGACCGCGTTGCAGAGAAGAGCGCCTCCTCGAGGACCACGTTGCAGAGAAGAGCGCCACCTCGAGGACCACGTTGCAGAGAAGAGCGCCACCTCGAGGACCACGTTGCAGAGAAGAGCGCCACCTCGAGGACCACGTTGCAGAGAAGAGCGCCACCTCGAGGACCACGTTGCAGAGAAGAGCGCCACCTCGAGGACCACGTTGCAGAGAAGAGCGCCACCTCGAGGACCACGTTGCAGAGAAGAGCGCCACCTCGAGGACCACGTTGCAGAGAAGAGCGCCACCTCGAGGACCACGTTGCAGAGAAGAGCGCCACCTCGAGGACCACGTTGCAGAGAAGAGCGCCACCTCGAGGACCACGTTGCAGAGAAGAGCGCCACCTCGAGGACCACGTTGCAGAGAAGAGCGCCACCTCGAGGACCACGTTGCAGAGAAGAGCGCCACCTCGAGGACCACGTTGCAGAGAAGAGCGCCACCTCGAGGACCACGTTGCAGAGAAGAGCGCCACCTCGAGGACCACGTTGCAGAGAAGAGCGCCACCTCGAGGACCACGTTGCAGAGAAGAGCGCCACCTCGAGGACCACGTTGCAGAGAAGAGCGCCACCTCGAGGACCACGTTGCAGAGAAGAGCGCCACCTCGAGGACCACGTTGCAGAGAAGAGCGCCACCTCGAGGACCACGTTGCAGAGAAGAGCGCCACCTCGAGGACCACGTTGCAGAGAAGAGCGCCACCTCGAGGACCACGTTGCAGAGAAGAGCGCCACCTCGAGGACCACGTTGCAGAGAAGAGCGCCACCTCGAGGACCACGTTGCAGAGAAGAGCGCCACCTCGAGGACCACGTTGCAGAGAAGAGCGCCACCTCGAGGACCACGTTGCAGAGAAGAGCGCCACCTCGAGGACCACGTTGCAGAGAAGAGCGCCACCTCGAGGACCACGTTGCAGAGAAGAGCGCCACCTCGAGGACCACGTTGCAGAGAAGAGCGCCACCTCGAGGACCACGTTGCAGAGAAGAGCGCCACCTCGAGGACCACGTTGCAGAGAAGAGCGCCTCCTCGAGGACCACGTTGCAGAGAAGAGCGCCTCCTCGAGGACCACGTTGCAGAGAAGAGCCCCTCCTCGAGGACCACGTTGCAGAGAAGAGCCCCTCCTCGAGGACCACGTTGCAGAGAAGAGCCCCTCCTCGAGGACCACGTTGCAGAGAAGAGCCCCTCCTCGAGGACCACGTTGCAGAGAAGAGCGCCACCTCGAGGACCACGTTGCAGAGAAGAGCGCCACCTCGAGGACCACGTTGCAGAGAAGAGCCCCTCCTCGAGGACCACGTTGCAGAGAAGAGCGCCTCCTCGAGGACCACGTTGCAGAGAAGAGCGCCTCCTCGAGGACCACGTTGCAGAGAAGTTTCCTCGAGGACCACGAAGAGTTTCCTCGAGGACCTTCGACCACGTTGAAAAGTTTCCTCGAGGTCCACGTTGCAGTGAAGTCTCCTCAAGGTCCACGTTGCAGTGAAGTCTCCTCGAGGTCCACGTTGCAGAGAAGAGCGCTTCTTCAAGAACCACGTTGCAGGATAGTGCCTTCACGAGGACTTCCTCGAGGACCACGTTGCTGAGAAGAGCGCTTCTTTCGAGGACCACGTTGCAGAGAAGAGCGCTTCTTTCGAGGACCACGTTGCAGGGAAGAGCGCTTCTTTCGAGGACCACGTTGCAGAGAAGAGCGCTTCTTTCGAGGACCACGTTGCAGAGAAGAGCGCTTCTTTCGAGGACCACGTTGCAGGGAAGAGCGCTTCTTTCGAGGACCACGTTGCAGAGAAGAGCGCTTCTTTCGAGGACCACGTTGCAGGGAAGAGCGCTTCTTTCGAGGACCACGTTGCAGAGAAGAGCGCTTCTTTCGAGGACCACGTTGCAGAGAAGAGCGCTTCTTTCGAGGACCACGTTGCAGAGAAGAGCGCTTCTTTCGAGGACCACGTTGCAGAGGAGAAGAGCGCTTCTTTCGAGGACCACGTTGCAGAGGAGAAGAGCGCTTCTTTCGAGGACCACGTTGCAGAGAAGGGCGCCGCCTCGAGGACCACGTTGCAGAGAAGGGCGCCGCCTCGAGGACCACGTTGCAGAGAAGGGCGCCGCCTCGAGGACCACGTTGCAGAGAAGGGCGCCGCCTCGAGGACCACGTTGCAGAGAAGGGCGCCGCCTCGAGGACCACGTTGCAGAGAAGGGCGCCGCCTCGAGGACCACGTTGCAGAGAAGGGCGCCGCCTCGAGGACCACGTTGCAGAGAAGGGCGCCGCCTCGAGGACCACGTTGCAGAGAAGGGCGCCGCCTCGAGGACCACGTTGCAGAGAAGGGCGCCGCCGCGAGGACCACTTTGCAGAGAAGAGCGCCACCTCGAGGACCACTTTGCAGAGAAGAGCGCCACCTCGAGGACCACTTTGCAGAGAAGAGCGCCGCCTCGAGGACCACGTTGCAGAGAAGAGCGCCAACTCGAGGATTACGTTGCAGAGAAGAGCGCCAACTCGAGGATTACGTTGCAGAGAAGAGCGCCTTTCACAAGGACTTCCTCGAGGACCATGTTGCAGAGAAGAGCGCTTCTTTCGAGGACCACGTTGCAGAGTAGAGCGCTTCTTTCGAGGACCACGTTGCAGAGAAGAGCGCTTCTTTCGAGGACAACGTTGCAGAAAAGGGCGCCTCCTCGAGGACAACGTTGCAGAAAAGGGCGCCTCCTCGAGGACCACGTTGCAGAGAAGGGCGCCGCCTCGAGGACCACGTTGCAGAGAAGGGCGCCGCCTCGAGGACCACGTTGCAGAGAAGGGCACCGCCTCGAGGACCACGTTGCAGAGAAGGGCGCCGCCTCGAGGACCACGTTGCAGAGAAGGACGCCGCCTCGAGGACCACGTTGCAGAGAAGGGCGCCGCCGCGAGGACCACGTTGCAGAGAAGAGCGCCGCCTCGAGGACCACGTTGCAGAGAAGAGCGCCGACTCGAGGACTACGTTGCAGAGAAGAGCGCCTTTCACAAGGACTTCCTCGAGGACCACTTTGCAGAGAAGAGCGCCGCCTCGAGGACCACGTTGCAGAGAAGAGCGCCAACTCGAGGATTACGTTGCAGAGAAGAGCGCCAACTCGAGGATTACGTTGCAGAGAAGAGCGCCTTTCACAAGGACTTCCTCGAGGACCATGTTGCAGAGAAGAGCGCTTCTTTCGAGGACCACGTTGCAGAGAAGAGCGCTTCTTTCGAGGACCACGTTGCAGAGAAGAGCGCTTCTTTCGAGGACAACGTTGCAGAAAAGGGCGCCGCCTCGAGGACCACGTTGCAGAGAAGGGCGCCGCCTCGAGGACCACGTTGCAGAGAAGGGCGCCGCCTCGAGGACCACGTTGCAGAGAAGGGCGCCGCCTCGAGGACCACGTTGCAGAGAAGGGCGCCGCCTCGAGGACCACGTTGCAGAGAAGGGCGCCGCCTCGAGGACCACGTTGCAGAGAAGGGCGCCGCCTCGAGGACCACGTTGCAGAGAAGGGCGCCGCCTCGAGGACCACGTTGCAGAGAAGGGCGCCGCCGCGAGGACCACGTTGCAGAGAAGAGCGCCGCCTCGAGGACCACGTTGCAGAGAAGAGCGCCGCCTCGAGGACCACGTTGCAGAGAAGAGCGCCTTTCACAAGGACTTCCTCGAGGACCACGTTGCAGAGAAGAGCGCCGCCTCAAGGACCACGTTGCAGAGAAGAGCGCCTCCTCAAGGACCACGTAGCAAAAAATTGTCTCTAGAACCACGTTGCAGAGAAGAGAACTTCTTCGAGGACCACGTTGCAGAGAAGAGCGCTGCCTCGAGGACCACGTTGCAGAGAAGAGCGCTGCCTCGAGGACCACGTTGCAGAGAAGAGCCCCTCCTCGAGGACCACGTTGCAGAGAAGAGCCCCTCCTCGAGGACCACGTTGCAGAGAAGAGCCCCTCCTCAAGGACCACGTAGCAAAAAATTGTCTCTAGAACCACGTTGCAGAGAAGAGCGCTGCCTCGAGGACCATGTTGCAGAGAAGAGCGCTTCTTCAAGAACCACGTTGCAGAATAGTGCCTTCACGAGGACTTCCTCGAGGACCACGTTGCAGAGAAGAGCGCTTCTTTCGAGGACCACGTTGCAGAGAAGAGCGCTTCTTTCGAGGACCACGTTGCAGAGAAGAGCGCTTCTTTCGAGGACCACGTTGCAGAGAAGAGCGCTTCCTCGAGGACCACGTTGCAGAGAAGAGCGCTTCTTTCGAGGACCACGTTGCAGAGAAGAGCGCTTCTTTCGAGGACCACGTTGCAGAGAAGAACGCTTCCTCGAGGACCACGTTGCAGAGAAGAGCGCTTCCTCGAGGACCACGTTGCAGAGAAGAGCGCTTCCTCGAGGACCACGTTGCAGAGAAGAGCGCATCCTCGAGGACCACGTTGCAGAGAAGAGCGCATCCTCGAGGACCACGTTGCAGAGAAGAGCGCATCCTCGAGGACCACGTTGCAGAGAAGAGCGCATCCTCGAGGACCACGTTGCAGAGAAGGCCGCCCCCTCAAGGACCACGTAGAAAAAAATTGTCTCTAGAACCACGTTGCAGAGAAGAGAACTTCTTCGAGGACCACGTTGCAGAGAAGAGAACTTCTTAGAGGACCACGTTGCAGAGAAGAGAACTTCTTCGAGGACCTTGAGAAGAGAACTTCTTCGAGGACCACGTTGCAGAGAAGAGAACTTCTTCGAGGACCACGTTGCAGAGAAGAGCGCAGCCTCGAGGACCACGTTGCAGAGAAGAGCGCTTCTTCAAGAACCACGTTGCAGAATAGTGCCTTCACAAGGACTTCCTCGAGGCCCACGTTGCTGAGGAGAGTGCTTCTTTCGAGGACCACGTTGCAGAGAAGAGCGCTTCTTTCAAGGACCACGTTGCAGAGAAGAGTCTCTCCTCGAGGACCACGTTGCAGAGAAGAGCCTCTCCTCGAGGACCACGTTGCAGAGAAGAGCCTCTCCTCGAGGACCACGTTGCAGAGAAGAGCCTCTCCTCGAGGACCACGTTGCAGAGTAGAGCACCGCCTCGAGGACCACGTTGCAGAGTAGAGCGCCTCCTCGAGGACCACGTTGCAGAGAAGCCCCCTTTAGGACCACGTTGCAGAGAAGAGCGCCTCCTCGAGGACCACGTTGCAGAGAAGAGCGCCTCCTCGAGGACCACGTTGCAGAGAAGAGCGCCTACTCGAGGACCACGTTGCAGAGAAGAGCGCCTCCTCAAGGACCACGTTGCAGAGAAGAGCGCCTCCTTGAGGAGCACGTTGCAGAGAAGAGGCCTTTCAGGACCACGTTGCAGAGAAGAGGCCCTTCAGGACCACGTTGCAGAGAAGAGGCCCTTCAGGACCACGTTGCAGAGAAGAGCGCCTCCTCGAGGACCACGTTGCAGAGAAGAGCGCCTCCTCGAGGACCACGTTGCAGAGAAGAGCGCCTCCTCGAGGACCACGTTGCAGAGTAGAGCGCCTCCTCGAGGACCACGTTGCAGAGAAGAGTGCCTCCTCGAGGACCACGTTGCAGAGAAGAGGCCCTTCAGGACCACGTTGCAGAGAAGAGCGTCTCCTCCAGGACTACGTTGCAGAGAAGAGGCCCTTCAGGACCACGTTGTAGAGAAGAGCACCTCCTCGAGCACGTTACGCCTCTTCGAGGACCACGTTGCAGAGACGAGCGCGGCCTCGAGGACCACATTGCAGAGACGAGCTCCGCCTCGAGGACCACATTGCAGAGACGAGCGCCGGCTCGAGGACCACGTTGCAGTTTATATAAACCTAGTTTTTTAAAGCAGTATTTTCCAGTTCTAAAAATTGTTTCAACAACTGATTGTTTCTCAAGCAAAAGAGTAAAAAAAATATTGAAAAATTCTAGCACATCTGAAGGCACACTACAAAACTTGCTGTCCCAAATATGGTGACTGTGTTATAAAGATTTTTCCCTTTTGAGGGATAAGTAATTTTTTAATATTCAATATTTTATAGCAGTATATTTTTTTAGGAAATATCTGAAAATTTAAATATTGTATTTATATAATCCCCACTTTCTTTTAGTAATTTATATGAAGAAGCATTTCTTTATCCACAAAATAAATTTATACCAATGTGAACTTTAATTACATTAAAATATTCACCATAAAGTTTGTTTATTCATAGTGGCTGTTTATTCATAGTGGCTATTTCCTCTTGGTAAGGGTAGAAGAGTGACTTTAGCTATATAATAAGCCACTCTAAAAGACACTCCAAAATTTAACCATTGTTCTCTAGTCTTAGTTAGTGCCATAGCCTCTGTACCATTGTCTTCCACTAATCTCAAGTTAGATTTTCTCTCTTGCTTGAAGGTACACTCGGGCACACTATTCTATTTAATTTCTCTTCCTTTTGTATTTCAAAAATGAGGTCATATTTTATTTTTCCATGTTTCCTTTCCTCACCAGACTACTTTCCCTGTTGGGGCCCCTGGGCTTATAGTATCCTGCTTTTCCAACTAGGGTTGTAGCTTTGCACGTAGGTATAATTATTATTAGTAAGTTTTCTATGGAGAAAACTCAGATTTTTACTTACAGTAAATAAAGTAAATTCTCTGCTTGTATGAAAACTAAAATTACACAAACGATGTTGAAATGTGAAATTTGGCTTACTTTGTTAACAATACCAAGATCAATGAACTGTTCGACAAATTGCGGCCATGGCTCGGTTGTTTTCCGCAGATACTATATTCCATCATCCCCCAGCCGCTGAAAAGCCATTCAATCACTAAAGAGTTCTCGGCCTTTGATAAGAAAAAAAATTTAAATAATCAATTTAGAAGTAATTATAAAATGTCTTTAATAAATGATCTCCAATCCTAACACTAATTTTTTGAATAAGCAAATTGTATTCAAATTTTAAATTAAAGGCTCAATAATATATACACCCTACACTTACAAATATATAAATCTTTAGTTGCTAAATATTTTTTTCAAAATGATAAATACATGTTCCATACAATTTACACATCTTTACAATTTTCTCTATCAATGAATTTGCTATTAACAGTAGCCCACAGTGATGCCCAAGATTCTATCACTGCCAAGTAAATTACTACAAAACAAGGAAGCCATTTTTAATTTTGCCTAACCATTAAAACTGAGCTCTTTACTATGGATATATTGTTCTGGCTTACTGGTAAATAAGCCATAAACTTTTAATGCGGGGTAAACAACTTGCCCAAAAAGTAAAATAACCACCCCTCAAACACACAGCTCGCCTGTATATCCACTTTTGATGCTGGCAGGACTTTCTAGGGGGATAGGTGATGGCAGACCAATGTATTAGTAAAGAAATCGGGTTTGTATGGTTAGGATATATACAAAATAACTTCTACTTTTTTCATTTGTTGTTCCTACATAAATATAAACCATTTGCTATTTACTATGGAGACTCGCATGTAAGTGGGTGGAAGATGAACGAGAGTTAACGGCCTAAGCAATCATGGAGAAAATGTAAGGAAACTTTAGCCATTGTGACTTGACCAGTTACATATATTGGAGTGTGTAACAGTCCTCACTTAGACTAAACATTGCCTGCCTACCCCATTGCAGGGAGCATGGGTACATCACATTTAAGGCTACACAAAGGTAACTGGTATATACCTGCAGTCTGAGGTGGTCCAGCTTGCAGAACTGTCCAGCTATACCCCAAGAGAGGGGAAAATGAAGTAAAAAAAAAAGTCCAGTCATTCTATCCATATCCCACACTAAAACTGGGTGAAATCTACCCTCTACCAACTGCTACTTGTCCTGTAAGAATGCAGAGTTAGCTTATTATAGCACGTGTTGTGCTGCTACCATAGGACCTGTGGAGAATGATCCAGGTTCCTGAGGGCTATGTCTTACAGGTAGTATGCCGTGAACCTGTTCCAATGCTTCTAGACACTAGCTTGTAGAATCTGCGCCACAGCGAAATTTCTTTTAAATGCTAGGGATGTACTGAACTCCCCTAACATCATGAGCTCTGGATCTGCAATCTCTTGGGAAAGAATCAGGATTCAGTGCTTGCTAAATTACCTGGCAATTCCATGCAGAGATAGTGTTCTGTGTGACTCTCCTTTGGACCCTGCTCGTGCTGACAAAAAGTAATTTGATGTGCAGGGAAGTTCCAGAGGTTAGTTTGAGATAGCGCCTCTGCGCTCTCACAAGACATAGTAATAGTTGATCAGGATCATTGGTTACATCACAAAGCCTCAAAATCCGGAAGGTACCTAACCTAGGGTCTGCTACAGTCGCATTCAGAGTCTTAGCAAGGAACTCTTAAGATAGTTATCTTAGAGTGTTATCTGACCCCATCCCCTTGAATGGGCTATGTCATAGGAAATACCATAAAACTCGCTGACCCGTTTGGCCAAGGCTAGGAGAGGGGAAAGACAGTCTTAAGGGTCAAATCACGACATGATGACAGACGTAGCAGTTCGATAGGCAGATTGTAGGACGCATACTACGTTCCAAAGAGGTGGTCTAACTTCCAACTGGTGGCAAGCAAGCTCAAAACTCCGTATGAGGAAAGAGAATTCCATCTAGGAGGAAATATTAACTCCGTTCAGTCTAAAGACAAGGCTCAAGGCCGAGGGACACCCTTCCACCATAGCTAAAGAATCTCTTCTACCCTTACCAAGAGGAAAGTAGCCACTGAACAATTACAGTGCAATAGTTAACCCCTTGGGTGATAAAGAATTGTTTGGTAATCTCATTATTGTCAGGAGAATCTGTAAAGAATAGGCCAGACTATTTGGTGAATGTGTAGGCAAAAGGATAGTGAACCATAACCAGAGAGAAGGATCCAATGTAGTGCTGTCTGGCCAGTCAAAGGAACCCATAACTCTCAAGTGGTAGTATCTTATAGGTGGCTGGTACCCTGGCCAACCTACTACCTGTAGTGGATAACTAAATCAGAACTTTATTTCCATTACTCAACAATAGATGTTGACCTCCAACTTAAAGCAGAGAAAGTTCTGACAGCTAAGTGACTAGACAGAAGATAGTGACTTAGCAAAAACTAGCACACTAATAGTAGTAGTAGTAGTAGTAGTTTTCTGTGATGCCATGTCATTGGTTGCCAGATGACTTTCACCACTGAAGGTTCTACGACAGGATCAAAAGAGCCTGGAATTGTAAGTCTCCCTTATACACACAGGGGAGATTATATTTCTCTGGTAATTGTATGCCATGCTGGAGGCCCAGTTCCAGCCTTATACAGTCAAGTTCTTGGAGAACATGGCACATTAACCACAAAAAATCAATATCATACAACTGTACTATAGGAATATGATTTTAGGGTAGACAAATACAAGAGGTTGAAATCATAGGAATATGCAAAATGTATCCAAAATTGAGGAATAGTAAAAAAAAAAATTAAATATATTGGAAAGTTGGATACTAAAAAATTGCTACTGTATGATAAATAAAAAAATATACTGCAGTATAAAAGAAGATGAAGGGCAATTCTTAGGTAAGAAGTCAGGAGAGAAACATAAGTACTAATTGCTAAGAAATTGATTGTGTCTATAAATATACAACACAATACCTATGGATACAGTAATCTAGTTTTCCAACACTTAAAGGTCAAATATCTATAAACTATAGATTTAAATAGAATTCATCAATTTGAGTTATAACACCCAGTGCTGAGGCCTCAAGGCCATCAAGTGCCAAAGGTCATCAAGGGTTAAACCCTTGTTACCCTATGAGGTAATATTTAAAAGACTTTGGATAGAAAGATGGATGAAAGGAAGCAAGAAAGTAGAAGTAGAAGGATATACAGCAAGTGCAGCTGGGGTCCAAAGGAATGTTGTAAAGGCCCTAACTAATGCCTTTAGTACATCACAAGAAGAGCACTAACGGCACTAACCTCCAACTGAGTGGAGATTATTTCAACAACCTTTAAATAAAATTTAAACCCAAAATACTACACACTTACCAAAAAGTAAAATATGAAAGTAACAGGGCTTGTATTGCTACCTAAATTTCTTATGCAGCATCCTTCAAGCATTATTTGCATCAAAGTATTATCCAAACCTTGAAGAGATATTCCAGTTCTCAAATCAACATTTATACCCTTTGATCACTTTGCAATTGGATCCAGTAATTCATATTCCTTGTTGTTTCTGCTGTCACCCTGCAATGAAGAATTGCAATCAGCATAACTCCTATAATTTACATCAACATGAATTTACTATAAAATAAAAATAGATATGGTAAACTACATACTTACCCAATTTAGTATATAAATGTATCAAATATCAACAGTAGTAAGGATTAGGAGTATATAATTAATTCTGTACTGTATTGTGTCTTTAATCCAAGTTTGAGGTAGCAGAGCAGATTAATTTTTCCAAGTACAAACTACTGTACATAGTTTCGTAATACTGTACTGTAATAAAGTAGAATTATTTTAAGTCTTTAAAGATTAGTTCAATATAGATAACAACTGTTCAAAATTACAAAGTTCATAAAGTGCTGAATGAATGGATGACAGGTAAAGTAGTGGAATGGAAGGAGATATCATCTAGGTTAATGTGGGTAAGGGTTAGGTTGGGTAGGGAATGTTGGGCGTTTGTCAGTGCGTATGGGCCACGTTGTGAGAAAAGTGAAGAAGAGCGGAATGAGTTCTGGAATGAATTAACTAGGTGTGTAGAAGGACTGGGTAGAAGGAATTATGTAGTTGTCATGGGTGACTTAAATGCTAGAGTGGGCGCTGGAGAGGTAGAAGGTGTCATTGGGAAGTATGGCGTACCAGGTGAAAATGAGAGTGGTGAGAGAGTGGTAGATATGTGTGTTGAACAAGAGATGGTAACAAGTGCTAGCTTTTTTAAAAAGAAAGATTAAAATAAGTATACATGGGTAAGAGTGGCAAATGGAAGAGTAGTAGAAGGGGCATTAATGGATTATGTGTTGATAACTAAAAGAATGTTTGGAAGATTGAAAGACGTGCACATGTTTAGGGGTATGGCTAACGGTATGTTTGATCATTTTTTGGTGGAAGGAAAATTAGTTGTAGCAAAAGAGTGGGGGAATAGAGTAGGTGGATGTAAAAGGGAGCTAGTGAGGGTTGAAGAGCTAATAAAACCGGGGGTAAAAAGTAAATATCAGGAAAGGTTGAAAATGGCATATGACGAGGTGAGAGTATAAGAGAAACTGGTAATTTAGAGGAGGAGTGGAAGTTAGCAAAAGAAAATTTTGTTGGGATTGCAAGTGATGTATGTGGCAAGAAGGTTGTTGGAGGCAGCATGAGGAAGGGCAGTGAATGGTGGAATGAAGGAGTGAAGATAAAAGTGGAAGAGAAAAAGAGGGCTTTTGAAGAATGGCTGCAGAGTAATAGTATAGAGAAGTATGAAAAATATAGTAAGAAAAATGTGGAAGTAAAGCGCAAGGTACGTGAGGCAAAGAGGGCAGCTGACCTGAGGTGGGGTCAGGGACTGGGTCAGTCATATGAAGAGAATAAGAAGAAGTTTTGGAAAGAAGTGAAGAGAGTAAGGAAAGCTGGCGCAAGAATTTGAGAGACAGTGAAAGATGGAAATGGAAGGTGGTTAAAAGGAGAGGAGGCAAGGAAAAGGTGGGCAGAATATTTTGAAAGTTTGCTGAATGTTGAGGATAATAGGGAGGCAGATATAATTGCTGTTCCAGGTGTTGAGGTGCCAGTGATGGGAGATGAGAATGAGAGAGAGATTACAATAGAGGAAGTGAGGAGAGCACTAGATGAAACGAGAGTAGGAAAAGCATCTGGTATGGATGGTGTGAAAGCTGAGATGTTGAAGGAAGGGGGTGTGACTGTACTTGAATGGTTGGTGAGATTGTTTAATATGTGTTTTGTGTTGTCAATGGTACCGGTAGATTGGGTTTGTGCATGTATTGTACCACTATATAAGGGTAAGGGAGATGTGCATGAGTGTTGTAATTCAAGAGGTATTAGTTTGTTGAGTGTAGTTGGAAAAGTGTATGGTAGAGTAATGATTAATAGGATTAAGGATAAAACAGAGAATGCAATCTTGGAAGTACAGGGTGGTTTTAGAAGAGGTAGGGGTTGTATGAATCAGATTTTTACAGTTAGGCAGATATGCGAGAAATATTTAGCAAAAGGTAAGGAGGTGTATGTTGCGTTTATGGATTTGGAGAAAGCATATGATAGAGTTGATAGGGAAGCAATGTGGAATGTGATGAGGTTATATGGAGTTGGTGGAAGGTTGTTGCAAGCAGTGAAAAGTTTCTACAAAGGTAGTAAAGCATGTGTTAGAATAGGAAATGAAGTGAGCGATTGGTTTCCGGTGAGAGTGGGGCTGAGACAGGGATGTGTGATGTCGCCGTGGTTGTTTAACTTGTATGTTGATGGAGTGGTGAGAGAGGTGAATGCTCGAGTGCTTGGACGATGATTAAAACTGGTAGGCGAGAATGATCATGAATGGGAGGTAAATCAGTTGTTGTTTGCGGATGATACTGTACTGGTAGCAGACACAAAAGAGAAGCTTGACCGACTAGTGACAGCATTTGGAAGGGTGTGTGAGAGAAGGAAGTTGAGAGTTAATGTGGGTAAGAGTAAGGTTATTAGATGTACGAGAATGGAAGGTGGTGCAAGGTTGAATGTCATGTTGAATGGAGAGTTACTTGAGGAGGTGGATCAGTTTAAGTACTTGGGGTCTGTTGTTGCAGCAAATGGTGGAGTGGAAGCAGATGTACGTCAGAGAGTGAATGAAGGTTGCAAAGTGTTGGGGGCAGTTAAGGGAGTAGTAAAAATAGAGGGTTGGGCATGAATGTAAAGAGAGTTCTATATGAGAAAGTGATTGTACCAACTGTGATGTATGGATCGGGGTTGTGGGGAATGAAAGTGATGGAGAGACAGAAATTGAATGTGTTTGAGATGAAGTGTCTAAGGAGTATGGCTGGTGTATCTCGAGTAGATAGGGTTAGGAACGAAGTGGTGAGGGTGAGAACGGGTGTAAGAAATGAGTTAGCGGCTAGAGTGGATATGAATGTGTTGAGGTGGTTTGGCCATGTTGAGAGAATGGAAAATGGCTGTCTGCTAAAGAAGGTGATGAATGCAAGAGTTGATGGGAGAAGTACAAGAGGAAGGCCAAGGTTTGGGTGGATGGATGGTGTGAAGAAAGCTCTGGGTGATAGGAGGATAGATGTGAGAGAGGCAAGAGAGCGTGCTAGAAATAGGAATGAATGGCGAGCGATTGTGACGCAGTTCCGGTAGGCCCTGCGGCTTCCTCCGGTGCCTTAGATGACCGCGGAGGTAGCAGCAGTAGGGGATTCAGCATTATGAAGCTTCATCTGTGGTGGATAATGTGGGAGGTTGGGCTGTCGCACCCTAGCAGTACCAGCTGAACTCGGCTGAGTCCCTGGTTAGGCTGGAGGAACGTAGAGAGTAGAGGTCCCCTTTTTGTTTTGTTTCATTGTTGATGTCGGCTAACCCCCAAAATTGGGGGAAGTGCCTTTGGTATATGTATGTATAAAGTAAATAAGTTAAGTGTTTGGCTTACCTTAAACTTCAGTATATTCACTACTATTTTCTTTCCATGTTCCATGTTTATGATAAGTTGAAAGGTGTAGTAAGAAAATTTACATTAGCACCTGTCACTGTAAATCAAAATATGGAATACCTTGAGATCTGAATTTACATCAAAACATTTTCTATGAAATACATTATTCAAATGATGACACACATTTATATACTGTACTGTAATGATTTGCCTTCTCTTGATAAATTACTTCCCTGACAAAGCTTACTAAAATATCTAAAGCATTAGATATTCTAATCTTCTTGCAATTTACCATGATTCTGCATCAATATTGAAAATATTGTCGTGCAACAGTCTTACTTTCTGACAATGCAGTAAATGTACAGTACAGTATTGTATTTATCTATATTCCTATTTAATATAAAATATCAAGTCTCAACCAAATAATGTTGTGCTAATTAACTTGATATAAAACAGACATTACCTATCACAAACTTTACTTGGCAATGTTGATACAAAATTGCTTTAAAAACCAAGGAAAAAAAAATTTATATTCATCGCTGCCCCTCTATTCTTCACCACTTCCTTCACTCCCCTCAACACTTTACAACTTTCATTCACTCTCTGACATACATCTGCTCCCACTCCACCATTTGCAGCAACAACAGTACCCAAAGTACTTAACCTGATCTACTTCCAGTAACTCTCCATTCAACATAAAATCCAATCTAGCTCCATCCTCCCTTCTTGTGCATCTTATATTTTACTCTTACCCACATTAACCCACAACTTTCTTCTCTCGCAAACTTGCAAACTCTTTCAATAATCAACACGCTTCTCCTCCAAGTCTGCAATCGATACAGAATCATCCGCAAACGACAACCGATTCACCTACCCCTTATGATCACTCTTATCTATGTTTTAATCCTTGGCTTAGCACTCTAGCATTCACCTCTTATAGCTCCATCAACTAACAAACTGAGCAATCAGGGGAACACCACCTTCCCTGTCTAAGCCCCACTCCCAGTGGAAACCACTCACTTCATTCCCGATCCTAACACACACTTTAATGCCTATGTATAAACTCTTCACTGATTGCAACAACCTTCCACCAATTCCATAAAACTTCTCATCACATTCCATATTGTTTCCCTATCAACTCTGTCATAAGCTTACTCCAGAATCACCAATACCAAAATATACCTCCTTATCTTTAGCTAAATATTTCTCACATATCTGCCTAACTATAACAATCTGATCCATATATCCCATAACTCTTGTAAAGCCACTGTACACTTCTAAAACTACATCCTCGTTTTTATACTTAATCCTATTTATTAACACACTACCATACATTTTTCAACAACAAACAAACTAATACTCCTATAATAAAAACACTCGTGCACATCCTTACCTTGTATAGCGGGACAATTCCCACACACACCCAGGTCACTGGCACCGTTGACAACATAGAGCATATACAGTATTAAACAATTTTACCAACTATTCTAGCAGTCGCACCACCTCCCTTAAACAACTCATCCCTCACATAACAGGTGCTTTTCCTGCTCTCTTTTTCATCTCTCTCCTCTCTTGTTATCTCTCTCTCTCTCTCTCTCATACTCATCTCCATCGGTGGCACTTTAACACCTGCAACAACAATTTTATCTCCCTCTCTATTATCCTCAACATTCAGCAACCTTTTAAAATACTCAGATTATCTTTTTTCCCTCATCTTTCAATAATCTTCTATTTTCCTCTTTCACTGTCTCATCATTCTTCAATTCACCCTTCCTTACTTTCTTCACTTCTTTACAAAACTACTACTTATTCTCTTCTTATCACTGGCCCCCACCTCCAGTCACCTGCCCTCTTTACCTCGGCCACCTTAAGTTTTACTTCCACATTTTTCTCTCTATATCTTTCATACTTCTGTGTACTATTACTCTGCAGACATTCTTCAAATGCCCTCTTTTTCTTTCTCTTTCACCTTAATCTTCACCCCTTTATTCCACAGCTCGCTACCCTTCCTCATATTACCTCTTACCACACATATTGCATGTATGTCCAACAAAATTTCCTTTTACTAACTTCCACTCCTCTACACCCCCAGTTTCTCTCACTTTCACCCTGTCATGTGCCACTTCTGACCTTTCTTGATATTCATTTTTTACTTATTTTAATAACTCTTCCACTTTCACTACCTCCCTTTTACATCCCCTCATTGTATTTCCTCACTCTTTTGCTACAACTAAGTTTCCTTCAACCAAAAAAATGATCTAACATACCAGTGGCCATACCCCTATTCACAAGGAAATCTTTCAATCCTCCAAACATTGTTCTTGTTATAAACACACAATCCATCAATGCTCTTTCTTCCACTACTCCATTTGTATCTTACCTATGTATATTGTATCCCATAACTAAAAAATATTCCCATTCTCTTTCTTTCTAATTACACAGCACATACAGTACAATATTGCAATCATATGGCAGTGTACGGCAAAACACAAAAGTAACACATTGGTAAATAATAAACCCTTACCTTTCACTCTTGAAGTTGAAACTATGCAAGTTAACAACTTCCTAAAGTCAGTAGTGAATGGCAGAATGGGGCGAAGGGAATGTATATGAATGTTGGGTGAACATGATTTTTTTTAGACTAGAATATTGTTTATTTCTGTGAACTTTCCCTGACATTCAAATTGCGGACTCACTTCAAGAGGGAAGTGGGAGAATGAAGGAAAGATTCAGGAAACCTAAAGCCTCAGCCTACTTCTTTACTTAAAACTAGTAAAAATGAACTAAAAAAAGTAAAAGATTCACACATGGATTGAGAATTCTTAAACTTTAGATTCCCGAGGAGCTTAAATTTGATACTCGATACAGAATAGTACATTGGAACCTCTACATACGATCTTAATTTGTTCCGGGACCTGGTTTGTATGTTAAAACGATCGTATGTTGGAGTGAATATTCCCATAAGAATACACTGTAATTTGTATAATTTGTTCTACAGCCAAAAAACCTATGATAACTCCTTAATAAATTACTACGCATAACTACACATAACATTAATACAATTGCATTATATAATAGAGATGTAAAAAAGAATAATTAAAGAAATAATAAATAAAAAGGGGGTTTTTATTGTCACTTTACCTTAGAGACAGGCCAACGTAGGTGTAGGCTTTGCTACGCAGGAGGAGACGTACGGTCGGCAAGGAGGTAGAGATGGTGACTGCGATAACGTACTTTAACTTACTCTAACTTACACTACGTGAACTTTAACCTAACTTAGCTTATTTATTTTTAAATTCTATGTTTTTTTTTACTTTTTTCTTTTAAATTTTTAATTTTCATCACTTTCACTCAATTCAATTTCAGTTTTCTTTGCTTCACTTTCTTTCTCTTCATCACGATCACTAGACCGCTTCATAGATTTTTTAAAGAAACTATCGAGAGTAAGTTACTTGGTACAGCTTTTCAGATTTTTTCTGAAATGGGTTAAGCAGACGTCATTGAATTGCGAAACTACATGGCAAACTTGATGTTTCTGTGGGTGATACTTATCAATGAAGTCTACCAAGTGTTGATGATGTGCTAACATCTCTTTTATTGCAGCCAAACTTAAGATGTGTTCTACCTCCTCGATGTCCTCAGACTCGCTCAACTGCGCTTGGAACTCATCAATCTGCATGGCATGCAGCTCCTCGAGTTCCTCGGTGGTGAGCTTTTCCTGATGCTCCTCGACGAGTTCGGTGATGTCATCTTCATCGACCTCCAGACCCATGGACTTGCCAAGGGATACAATCTCTTCTACGTCTTCCTCTACAGCAAGCACAGGTTCAGGCTCGGGGCCAAAACCTTCAAAATCTCTGGGAGAAACGGCATCAGGCCAAAGCTTCTTCCAAGATGAATTCAGTGTCCGTCGAGTTACTCCCTCCCAAGCCTGATCTCTGATCTTCAAGCAGTGCACGATATTGATATGGCTCCTCCAAAATTCACGCAAAGTTAAGTTGGTGCTTTGCGTGACATTAAAGCACTGCTTAAATAAGTGCTTGGTGTAGAGCTTCTTAAAATTAGAGAAGACTTGCTAGTCCATGGGCTGGAGGATAGGGGAGGTGTTCGGTGAAAGATATAGCACTCTGATGAACTTGAACTGATCGATGATATCATCTTCGAGTCCTAGGGGGGGAGCAGGAGGAGCATTATCCAAGCAAAGCAAGCACTTTAAAGGCAAATTCCTCCCCTGAAGGTACTTCTTGACAGCAGGGCCGAAAACTTGGTTTACCTATTCAACAAAGAAATGCCTAGTAACCCAAGCCTTAGAATTAGCATGCCAGAAAACATGCAGCATGTCCTTATTGACTATGTGCCTTAAATGCCCTAGGGTTTTCGGAATGATAAATCAATAACAGCTTTATTTTGCAGTCCCCGCTGGCGTTGTCACATAGGGAAAGAGTCAACCGATCCTTCATAGGCTTATGTCCAGGCATTTTCTTCTTTTCAGGCATTGATGTATGTTCAACTAGGCATCTTTTTCCAAAACAGACCGGTTTCATCACAATTGAAAACTTGCTGCTCTACGTAGCCTTCATCCTCCAGGATCTTTTCTAACTTAACAAAATCGTTAGCAGCCTTGGTGTCCGAACTTGAAGCCTCTCCATGCCAAACTACTGAATGAATCCCAGTCCGTCTATTAAATTTCTTGAACCAACCGCGAGACGCCTTGAATTCCTCCGTCATAGGATCGGTTGAACTCTCCCCGTGTCACCCCCAGAGCCCGCCGCCTTCAAGTCACAATAGATAGCGCTAGCCTTCTCTCAAATGATCGTTTCAGTGATCGTATCGCCAACAATCTCTTTGTCCTTTATCCATATTAACAGAAGGCATTCCATCTCTTCCAGGGTAGGGCTGCGACGTTTTGAAATGATGGTGATCCTCTTCGATGGTTTGACTGTTTTAATGGCTTCCATCTGCTTGATGATCATCGAGATCATAGACATATTCCAGCCATGTTGTTTAGCCAGATCACTCAAACACACACCTCGCTCATGTTTTTCTATAATTTCTTGCTTCTGTTCTAATGAAAGCATTGCCTTCTTCCTTTTCTCCCCACTACTAATACCTGTACCGAGACTAAGCTTCTAAGGACCCATGATTATACGTAAAATAAAAAATGAAACGTGAGAAAAGGAAGATAATAAGCACTGTTAATAACGAACCGAACAGAGAACAACCACACGATGCGCACGAGAACAGTGAACTGACCGACGCGACGCTCAATGGCGTCCCTCCGATGTTCTGCCATCTACCGGCGTAAACAAGATACTACGACCGACGCTTCGAGAAAATTCTACGCGTATGGTCTACGTCGGATGTTGGACCATGACTTCGGGTGTCGAGACGAATATTCAATCGAATTTTACTTCGGATGTTGGAACCATCGTATGTAAAGGCAATCGTATATAGAGGTTCCACTGTACAAGAAATTTAAAACCCAAAACAAATTCAGAACCTTTCCCCTAAAGTTTTCGGTTTTTTTATAGATAAAACTTCAGTATTTCTTACGGGATACGAAAACATATTTTCCGAGGTATCACTGACCTTAAAAAAGGAATGACAACCTTTTGTCTGGACATAATTTTCAACCTTGAAAGTAGGTAAATTAGAAAATATTCACAGGAGATCTTTAAAAGAAAGGTATTCCCAAAGGTTTGAAACTGGAGCTCATTTATGCTAAAGATTGTACAATCATCTAGATTCCAACAAACAATCCTGACAACCGGAGGTCTTACAAAGACCTGAAAACATCTGTAGCAAAACCCAACAAATATAAATCTAATCCTAAATGTTTGAGAACAGCCTTAATAGCTACAATAGAAAATTTCTTTTCATTAAATAAAAATTGTAAAAACTAACAAATATTATGCAAATTATTTCTTGGTACCGAAACCTTACTAAATTTGCGGTATCCAAAACAAACACTACACTTTTAGTATTTACTCTATATAAAGTAGACTGTCTTTGGGATTTTAAAATGGAAAATATAGAGGCTCCAGAAAACTATTTTTTTTCCCGAGAATATGGTGGATAGTCCACATGCAGCCGACGAAGCACAAAGGGGTTTAAGTGAATTGTCTTGGGAAATGGTTGTTCAAGATAATTGGTCTAATAAGGCAACCAATTCAGACACTCGGACAGCAGCAGCTACAGATCTGTAAATCTATTCTCTCTTAGGCCAAAAGGTGCCACCAGTTCAATGAAAAAGTCTAAGAATCTTGAAAACAATGCAGATGAACCCAAACCCAAGGACATACATTGTCAAAATTATTTGCTTTTAAGATATTTAACAGCAACCCACTTTCCCTGATGTGCCTCTGGTTACCCTTTTTTTTAACACTGAAAAAAAATTACAGTACCAAGGACCAGGGATTTGGGACTACCTGACCGGGATATCTTTGTACCGCCTGTTCTTCTCAAGGAAACTTAGGCAGAAAAAGTGTCTTAGGAAGTGTGTGTGTGGTCCTGGTATCTTTGCTGGTTTCCTCTAAAATTGTTACCGACTCCTAAGCAGAGTTAAAAAAAAAAATTCTTTAGGTAGGCGGAGGGCAAATGCCAGTTGGGCAAAAGAGATCCAAGAGTTCATTACAGTATTGGGTAAATATTCAGCAGAATCTGTTATCTTTGCAAATCCTTTTACCCACATCGAAAAAAGATGTCATTAACTGGAGCCTGCTGCCAGTGGAACTTCATTCCGTGCAGAATGAATCCACTGCAAGCAGAACTTAAATCTACAGTATATCTATATCTATATAGCATATTACTACAAGCTTCAATTATCTTCATATTAGAGGAAAAGAGAAACTTTAATAAGGTTGACTAGATTGGAAATAAAAACACCCAGTCAACTAATCCCTTTTCCTAGCCATTAAATAGATGGTAGTCCCATCAATGAATTGAGGATTATGAAAGGAGGCCATAACTAGGTCATACCTTTCTGACGCCTAAAAAACACAATAAATACAGGAAAAAGGAGGATCTAGTCAAGGGGGGGGGGGTTAAGCTAGATGCTAGCACCTCTCCCTCTCTATTAAATCTTTGGGTGAGAAATAACATTTCCACTACAACATGTTACTATATTCGCAAACTCTCCCTTGAAATTGAAAATACTATAACAAAGGTCTGATAAAAATATGATTTATTAATTTTTCCATTATTGTCTCTTCTTGCTGAAAGTCACAAGATTTATAATTGTGCCATTAAAGCCTATGGGAACTAATCAATACCATACCCAAGCCTAACCTAACTGAGGTTAGACAATCTTAAAATATGTTATGTACTATACATAAATATAACATTCAAAATTTTGCCTATTAACATATAATGCCCATTTTCTAAATGTTTCTATGGCAGCTATCTACAGAAAGGTACCAATAAAATACCTGTGTAGTAACTTTCCACAGAATGCAACATTTGTATATTAAACTAGTATATGCTAAAAAGACCTTATGTTATACTACCCTAAGCATCATCTTAAAGGACTCAGCAATTTAAACTAGACTAAATGAAAATCACAAAACTTGAAGCCAGTTACAGTGTATAAATTCTACATTGACTAGAAAGCAGGAATGAAATGCGTAATATGCCGTCAAGTGTGAAAAAATAATAAAATGTTAGCCAAAAACATATGGCAATAATTAAACTTGGTAAACTAATAATTAAATACTGGAATAAAATTTCATAAAAATAGAGTAATATGATGCAAAACCATAAACACCTCCCTATCATAAAAAAGTTGGGAGTGAATGTCGAAATAGACCGTATAAATCCTGTTGCAAAATTAACAAAAAACAATTAATGCAATCTCGAACAGTAAATGAAACCTCCATTGCATTAATGCTATTACTAAGAACAGTGAATAATTATATCACTGTTTTCTGTTACTTACCAGTAAATATTGACTTCTCCCTTAAAAAATGGTGGCATGGCAGAAATTAGCACCCAAGTAGCATGGTTTCCAGTCTTAGTAGAGCATTGGTTATCTGTGATGGCACGACACTGGTTTCCACGAGATAATCACCATTGGAAGTTCTGCAACAGGTTCAAGAGGCTTTAAGTCTCCCTTATACATACAGGGGAGATTACATTTCTCTGGCAATTATATGCTATACAAGATTCCCAGTTCTAGTCTTTTACGGGAAAATTCTTGGAGAACATAGAACATTAACCACAAGAAATATTATTATACTACTGTGCTAAGGAAATATAATTTTAGGAGAGACAAAAGTACAGTAAGTTAATATCATAAGGAATATACAAAATGCATCAAAAATTTATTTAAGTAAAAAAAAAAAATATTGGAAAGCTGAATACAAAAAAAATTGCTAAAGTTTATGAACTAAAAATAAATATCTATAAGGTACTGTATTACAAAAGAAGCTGAAGGGTAATTCTTATGTACGAAGTCAGGAGAGGAACATCATTATCACTGAATTGATTGAAGGGTCTCCATACTTATGGACACAGTAGGATAGATTTTTTAATATATAGAGTAAATTGTTAATAAACTTGAGATCATTTAGATGGAATTCATCGTTTTTGGCTAAATAACACTGTGCTGGGGCCTGCAAGGCCCATCAAGTGCCAAAGGGCATCTATGGTTAAACCTTTATTACTCTATGAGATTATATTTAAAGTGGTTGGTGAGAAAGATGGAAGAAAGGAAGGAAAGATGGAAGAAAGGAAGGAAAGGAAGCAAAAAAGGAGTTAAAGGAGAAGGATATACAGTAAATGCAGCCAAGGTATGAAGGAATGTTGCAAAGACCCTAACTAGTGTCTGCAGTACATCGCAAGAGTTGCACTGATGGCACAGACTAATAAATGGGGCGAGACTATTTTAACCACCATTCAATAAAATTCAAACCCAAAAAATTACACATTTTCCAAAATTAAAAGATAAAAACATTAGGGCTTGTATTGTTACTAAAGTTTCTTATGCAGTATCCTTCAAACATTATTTGCATCCAAGTAAAGTATTATCAAAGCCTTTTAGAGATAGTCCAGTACTAAATTTATCACAGTTATCCTCCTTTCTTGCTTTAATATTCAATTTAGTGTCTTGTACTCCTTGCCTTCTTTGCCGTCACCCTACAAAGAAAACTTGCTATCAGCATAACTCAGTCAATGCATACAATGTGAATTTACAGTACTAATAAATTTACATGGCTATGGAAAACTGTGAGGCCATTCTGCACCTAACTGCACTTAAGGCTAGTTACCCTATGAGGTAGTAGTTGGAAGTGGTTGGACAGCAAGATGGAAGAAAAGAAGTATGCAAGTAGGATATAAAGCAAGTGGAGCCAAGGGCTAAAGAAATGCTGCAAAGACCCGTAACTAATGCCTATAGTGCAAGAGATGCACTGATGGCACTAACCTCCTCCTGGAAGAGATTATTTTAACGACCTTTCAATAGAATGTAAACAAAAAATTACTTGCTTACCCCAAAAAAAAGATAGAAATAACAGGGGTAGTATTGCAACTTATTTTTCTAATGTAGCATCCTTCCAACATTATTTGGATCAATTGTACAGATAATCCAGTTCTAAAAGTATCTATTTATCCTCCTCGATCGCTTTGAAATTGGAGCTATTTTTTCGCATTCCTCGTCTTCTTTGATGTCACCCTGCAATGAAGACTTGCTATTAGCATAACTCAATCTACTAAAGCATGAATTTACTAGGAGAGCAATGGAAAACTATATTACTTAACCTATACAGTATATAAATGTATCAAGTATCAACACTAGTAACAATTAAGATTCATTAAATGCGTAATGTAGTGTCTTAAATGCCAGTTTGAAGCAGCACAGCAGATTAATCTTTAAATGTAGAGTATAAACAACATTGTTCTTGAGTACAGTATAAACATCGTACAGTAGTTCGCAATACTGTAGTGTAACAACGTAGGATTATTCCAAGTCTTTGATTATTAATATAGGTAAGTACTGTTCAAAGTTATAAAGCGTAAGTAAATCAGCATAATGTTCTGCTTACCTTAAACGTCTTCATATTCATTTTATTTTCTTTTCCAGGTTTCACGTTTATGAATGGATGAGAAGTACAGTAAAATAAGAAAATTTAACAGTTGCACCTGTCACTCCAAATCAAAGTATGGAATACCTTAAGATTTCAACCTACATCAGAAAAGTTTTATAAAAATCTATTGTTCAAATGATAAAGCACATTTAATATACTGTGCTGATTTGCCTGTCTTGATAAATTTCTTCCCTGACAAAACTTTCCCCCCCAAAAAATGAAGAATAGGGTATTCTAATTATCCTTCAATTTACCATGATTCTGCATTAATATTGAAAACATGGTGGTGTAGCAGTCTTAGTTTTTAACAATAAAGTAAATCTACAGTATTCTATACACATTCATATTTACTATAAAATACAGTATAAACCAGATAAAAGTATCTGGAATCAGCTTTTCAGCCTTCCAATAATGTTAAGCTAATTAAATTGTTAAGATAAAATCGACATTTTCTATCACGAACTTTACTTTGCAATATTAATAAAAAAAAATCTTTCAAAATAAAGGAAAAAAGATGAATACAGTAATTATATTCTATTCAGTAGAGCAATTTTCTAATACAGTAGATCTAGATATTCTACTTCAAATATTCAGTACTGTACACAATACAACAGCTAAAGGGAAATATACAGTATAATGTACTTTCCATAAATAAAAAGTGAATTATTTAGAATACAATTACTGCTCCCATTGTCCAGAAAGATATAGCAAGGTACAGTACCTCAAAACATATCTAGACATTTCATGATATTCCAAAATTTGACCACAAGTCTTAGTTACTGGATTCCTCTGTTACAAAGTGACAAATGAAGTAATGCCAATTCAATTGGTTTGATATATAAGACTACTGTACATTAAGAGTTTTCTAGAACATTTACATATAAAAGGGATTTTGACGAAGGAAAAATCTATTTCTGGGGAGAGACCTGTGACACCCGGTGAAAAAGTCCTTCTTTACACTTTTCTGATATAAATCTTCCAAATATACCAGAGAAAGATAAAAGCATGGAATGCAGAGGTTACTACCCTCGCGCGAGCACCTCGTGGGTGTCGCATATACATCAGGGGCGTGTGAAAACCACTATTCACAGACTGTCTTCCATTTAGATAATTCCTTCATCAAAGGGAAGGGCCGTAACAAAGGCCCCAGAAACCACACTTGGACCACGCCACTGTCACCCACACGAGCGCCCTCTAGGTCATCCTTCTGCAAGAACATATGGCTTGGCAAGGAAAGGGTGGGTCCGTACAAAAATAACCAGGAAGGGTTTCACCGGGCGTCACAGGTCTCTCCCCAGAAATAGATTTTTCCTTAGTCAAAATCCCTTTTCTGGGTCGACCTATGACGGCCGGTGAAAATGTACCAGAGAATGCCTTCCGAGCCCAATAAAGTAATAACATAATGAGGAGAATACAAACACCATGTACGACAATAATATAATATAATAATGTAAGTAAACCTCAAATTACCAACTAGCCCAATGACATAGGGAACGTAAGGCTAAATAAATATGAAGACAAGGAATCAACCAAGTGTCGAAACGCAAAAATCACCAAACCTTACATGTCTAAACATTAAAGGAACGGTAACTACAATAACAGTTAAACCATAGGTATTAAACATGGTAAATATCATAGGGCTAACGAACTACCCAGGAGAGTGGCGACGTGGTGTGAGTGGCGGGTAGGAGGGAGAAGAGAAGAAATGGAAGAAAGGAAGAAGAGGAGATTAATGGGGAGAGATAAGACTCCCCGCTGCCACCGTCGGGTATTTAAGGGCCTGTAAGTTCTTTAGATAGTGGCGTATGACAACCATAGATGACTTCCAACCCGTATATTTTTTAAAATCATCAAAGTCCCTGTTCTGGAAGTAATTGATGGAGGTATCTACTGACCGTATATCATGAGCCTGGAGAAATGATTCCGGATTAGTATGTTTAATGAAGTAGAGGATTTGTTGCCTGATACCGTGAATGGGAATAGTACCTCCTTGTTCCCTGATAACCAAGGGGCCAGACGAGAGGGTGGCAGTTCTAGCTAAAAAGACCCTGAGAGTAGTGACTGGACACAGAGAAAGGATCCTGGGGAAGAAGGATAATCTTCCGAGGGGAGCACTTATTTTGCGGATCCTCATTTTTAGCTAGAAAAGCTTTGTCTGGAGAAAGGAGTACTTCGGCTGAAGGGAGGAAATCTATGTTTTCCGGGTTTCGTGAGAGAGCTGCTAGTTCTGATATTCCAGCACCTGAGGCCAAAGCCGTTAGAAATAAAGTCTTCCTAAGAAAAGTTATATAAGAGCAGGATTCAATGTCCGTGTCCGTTGCAAGTTTGAGGACATCGTTCAGAGACCAAGAGACCTTTTGTGGCCGAACCGAAGGTCGAAGCCTAGCACATGCTTTTGGAATAGATGAGAAATAGGAATCAGCTAGGTTAATGTTAAACCCAACAAGGAAGATCTTCTTCAAAGCTGACTTGATGGTGGTTAAAGTGCTAGCTGCTAGGCCTTTGTCAAATAGGAACCTCAAGAAAGAGATGGCTAAATTCGGAGACATACGAGTATGGTCTGAACTCTTAGGAAATCTGCTAGTTCTTAACGGCCGAATCATACTGACGAATTGTCGAGTCCCTTTTGTCTGATTCGATGAAGAGAACGTTGTCCGGGTAAATGTTCGTGTCTCTACGAGCTACAAACTTCATGTAGTCCACAAAGTTAGAGTTTTGGCTATCCTTGAGGAATCCGACACAGTGAGTTTGGATTACTTGGGTCAGTTTGGGGAACGGGATCCGGAAGGGACGGAGTTTCAACTCGAGGAGGAGAGGAAACCAACTGTTCTTTGGCCAGTGAGGTGCTACTAAAGCCACTGCCCCCCGGAAGGAGCGTAGTGTGTGTAAAACTTTCATTAGAAGATTCACTGGGGGAAATAGGTAAACCTTCTTCCAATGGTTCCAATCCAGGGTTAATGCGTCCATGGCATAAGCCTGAGGGTCCAGGGTTGGGGTCACATAACAAGGAAGTTTGTGATTCATCTGAGTTGCGAATAGATCTACCTGGAGACCCGGAACCAGCCTGAGTATCCACCGGAATGGAATTATGTCTAGAGACCATTCTGACTACAGTGGTTTCGTCCTGGATATTGAGTCCGCTCTCACATTCTGGACTCCCGCTAGGTGAGTTGCTGACAGGAACCAGTTCTTTTCTGTTGCCCAGTCGAAGATAGTGACCAGGATCTGATTCAGGTTGGGTGACTTGGATCCCCCTCTGTTGACGCAGTGTACTACGTCTGTGCTGTCTGACACTACTCTGATGTGGGTCGACCTCAGAGGAGAGTGTCTCTTCAGGGTCAAGAACACTGCCATGGCTTCGAGAACATTGATATGGGACCGTTTCATGGCGGGTGACCAAGACCCCTGAAACATCAGATGTTCGGAGTAATCCGCCCATCCACTTAGAGACGCATCTGTATGGAATGTCACTTGTGGAGGTGGGAATTGTAGAGGAACCGATTTGGAGAGGTTCTTCGGTTCGGACCATGGGCGTAGTCTCATTTTCAAGACAGAGGGGATCTTCTAGACCTTGTCTCTTAAAGGTACTGTAGCTCTCTTTTTCCAAACTCGATTGATGTCTTTGAGTTTGGCTTTTAATAGGAGATCTGTTACTGAAGTGAATTGGAGAAGGCCGAGGATTCTTTCTAAGGCTCTTCTGGACACCTGTTTGTGTTTGAGAAAATTCTTGATCTTGGAAGCTATTTCTCTTATCTTTTTGGAAGGGAGAGACAACGTGTGCTTCGAAAGGTCCCACCGAATGCCTAACCATTCTAAGTGGCCTGATGGTTGCAGGAGGGACTTTTGGAGATTGACCCGAAATCCCAGGTTGGCGAGAAATTGAAGTACTTCCTTCGTAGCTCTGTTGCCTTCCATGGCCGACCGGCCCCAAATGAGCCAACCGTGCAGATAAGCAATGATCTGTATCCCTTGGTTCCTGAGTTGTTCTAACACTGTCTCTCCCAGTTTCGTGAATATCCTGGGATCAATGTTGAGGCCGAAGGGCATGACTTTGAACGCAAAGGCTTTCTTGCCTGGGCGGAAACCCAGATAAGGAGAGAAGTTTCGAGCTATTGGCACATGATAATAGGCGTCGGTAAGGTCGATAGAGGTGGTGATGGCCCCACGGGGAAGTAAGGTCCGTACCTGAGAGATAGTCAACATCCGGAACTTGTCGCAGAGATTTAAGAGTTTAGCTTTGACAAGTCCAGGTCCACTCTCAATGCCGACAAGCCTTTCTTCGGAATTGTGAAAAGGCGGCCTTGGAACTTCAGTGATCGAACCCGTTTGATTGCTTTCTTCTTGAGTAACTCTGTGGTGTACTCTTCCAGGATGGGAGTGGGTTTCTGGGAGAAGGTCACTGGTGGAGGAGGAGAACCTTGTGGCCATTTCCACCCCAAACCTTTAGAGATTATGCTATGAGCCCACAGACTGAAGGTCCAATGGTCTCGAAAGTAGTAAAGTCTCCCCCCTACCGGGACCACCTCGTTGTGAGGGAGTGAATCTAGGTCCTTTCCTTCCCCGAGCCCCCTTTTACCTAGGTCCGCCTCGATGGCGGAACTGTCCTCTACCCCTGTAGCTTCCTCTCTGGTGTCCACGAAAGGAACCTGAGGGTTCGGAGCTAGGGTTGTATGCAGGCGAGGGCATCCAAACGGGGTTGGGTTGTGTACCTGGGGGAGCAGTGAAGTAGACCACCTGATGAGGGGGATTCGGATGCAGAGACATCGAAGCAGAGGGAGACTGTGATGACAAGTGGGTAACTGACGATTGATGGCAGTGACCGCGGTTCGTCTTGTAAGGGGTAAATCTCTGCTTCTTCTTGAGGAAAGCTTGCTTTTGGGCTTCGACCTTCTTTTTGGCAGTGAGGCCCCGCCTCACCTGCAATTTTGGTTTGCTCTCCTATCATCTTGTAGAACCTTGTTCACCTCCTCCTGAGGGAAGAGGGTTTTACCCCAGCAGGAGGAAGCTATCAGCCTGTTCGGTTCATGTCTGATAGAGGCCTCAGACAGAACGTATTTCCTACAACTAACCCGAGCAGACCACAAGGCGTGTAGGTCGATTTGGTAGGACAGAGATAGGTTCTTCGTGAATATCCGAAACAAGGTCTCAGTGGGAAAAAGCGAGGCTAGGGACTCCCCAAGGTGGGGTCCGTCTCTTTAAGAGCCGGCATGGCAGAACCTTCTTTGACAGCTTGAATAGTAAGACCTGTCAATTTATCCATAATAGGCAAGGTAATAATGAGAGTAGTTGTAAATATGGCGTAGGCCCCATTGTGTGGGGTGAGCTTAGAATTAGCGTACCCCCAGACCGACAACATCTTGGCCCAGAGAGCTTGGGCCTGCTCTTTAGGAAATATTACCGTTACCTTCGGTACCTTGTCTAACCTAACCAAGGCATGCTCTTTCAAACGAACGAATCCGTTGAATGGGAATTCTAGTCCTGGAGGGTAAATTCTAGGGCCTCTAGAGGGGGGACGCCTATGTCATCCAGAGTTATGGTACCATCTATATATGGAGCATGTAAGGCAAATCTCTATGGGTTGTTTTTATCGAAGAAGGTTACTTCGATGCGTCTGGGGCTGTAGGGGGAGACATCAGAGTTCCTGAACGGATCAGATTCGCCACCATATCTTTGAGCTCCATCATAGCTCCTTGGCTTGCCCTAGAATGTGCTGTATCTGCTCTTTAACCATATCCCTGATCAGGTCGGTGGGGAAGGAGGGATCCTGAGCACGACCCGCTGACGAAGCCCTGGACTTATCGGACTTCGTCTTTTAGCAGTCACGGTTTTATGCAAAGTAATATGAACATCAGGATTCTTTGAGGGTCCTAGGCCGGTGGCGCAGATAATGGTAAAGCTGAAGGCTCAAAACTCATCACCACCTACCTGCTCGTCCATGGGTTCAACGTCCAACCCTAGAGAAGACACGTCCCCCTCCAATAAAGCTTCCTCTTCCGTTGGAATGGTTGCTCTAACCACCTCAATTAACAAGGCCTCTGTCTCCGGTGGAACTGCCGCAGTAGTAGAGCCCGGGAACAGTCGACAGGCCATGTCTCCGCCGAGGAAATAGGGTCCGCCAGATGGAGCATTCCTTCCAAATCTTGACACCCAAGGGCGGAGAGCCGTTCTTGCAGCCCGGAGAGATTCATCATCATCCTGAAAGAGGTGAGGGGATTAGTGATGAAGGAGAAGACCGTTCTCCTCAATAAGCGATGTATACATAAATCAAGAACAAATTAAATCATCGCCAAAGGATATCAAAAGGAACAAATTAGAACCAACTTACATCATCGTTCAGGAGTAGGGAGGACAGCTCGTAGCAGAGCGTGCATGACTCCGGGGACCATACCATGTAGGCGGACCTTCTGTAAAAGAAATGAGACATAAGTCTGGATGTTCCTTGAGACTCTGGTTAGTGATCCTATTCACAGGCTGGGATCAACCAAATTATCTATAAACAACAACATATATGTATATGTATATATTTGTACATGTATATAATCTATATGTATATATTTATGCGTATATTTTATTATATATATGTATATATATGGATAAATATCCATACAACATCGTGTTCAAATAGAAATAAATTTCTACTTCGTACTTGGGATCGAACGCTAGCCCCTTCTAATGAAAAAGCCAGGTCGATACCATCCATGCCATGAGAGGCCATTTTACTGGATAACATTAATTATGCGTGGCTAACATGGTTCTATCATTGCTAGCTAGAGCTACAAATTAACATATAACGTCAAGTAATCACATAACATGTAACTATAAACCTCATCGGTAAAATAATGTTAACCTCGGTTCTGAACGACTGAGTGGTTCTGAACGTCTGAGTGATCTCCGGTGACACCAGAGATCCGGTGACAAAGGTCCGTAATAGTGAAATCGTGAACACCAGCGGTGGGATAATGTTAACCTCAATGCTGAACGTCTGTGTGAGTTCCGGTGAAGCCGGAGATTCGGTGAAAAAGGACCGTAATAATGAAATTGTGATTAATCATGAAAAAGGTTCGTGTGCATAAGGCCGAAGCCGGAGTCTGAGTGCTGGGTTTCACCGTTGCACTCCAAATATCTGACTAGTTCCCAACCCAATGAGTATCCATTATAGCGGAGTATAACTCGAGGCGGTGAACGTTCCGAAGAGAACAGAACTACGGGTGGCGGCATAAAGCGATCCCAAAATAATGAATCATACACTAACGGAACCTATCAATACTGCTAGCTATATTAACAGTAACCACATCAATAAAACGTAAATACCATCAAACGTAATATCATAAACCCGGAGAAGAAGAGGAGGCCGGGATAACTCGTGAGCGTATAAAACGGAAAACGGGAAATCCACCTCTCCTTACTCGAGCTTAAGAAAGAAAATGAGAGAAAGGGTAACTCGTAACTGTAGTAACAGAAACCGAGAACTCCATGCTCATGCTCTCATGGTTACATTACAAAGAACCAAAAGCACACAATAATATGATATAAGAATAATGATAAAATTATAATAACCAAGAACGAAGAATAACAACAGCGTAACAAATACCATAGTAAAAACAATAATAAAATAATGATAATAATAATGGTCATAAAACGTAAGTGATATAACCTAGATGACAGAGTACCAGATGGGCAATATTAACTTGAAATACTATCGAAGCGAACGAATCCAACATGGCTGCCATCACCGAGGAAGGCCAAGCCACTTCCAAAATTAAAATCCACATTACTGGAAAGAGAACAAATGCCCGGTACTGAAAAAAGCTGTCAAAACAAACTATGGTACTTAACATTGGTAAAGGTGAAGTAGCAGCGTCAGTCATGATGAATTAACGACAAACACTTGAAAAACACCGAGAGCACAAAAAAAAAAAAAAGACTATGCGGGCAAGTCCAAAACAGAAGGATGACCTAGAGGGCGCTCGTGTGGGTGTCGGTGGCGTGGTCCAAGTGTGGTTTCTGGGGCCTTTGTTACGGCCCTTCCCTTTGATGAAGGAATTATCTAAATGGAAGACAGCCTGTGAATAGTGGTTTTCACACGCCCCTGATGTATACACGACACCCACGAGGTGCTCGCGCGAGGGTAGTAATCTCTGCATTCCATGCTTTTATCTTTTTCTGGTATATTTGGAAGATTTATATCAGAAAAGTGTAAAGAAGGACTCTTTTCACCGGCCGTCACAGGTCGACCCAGAAAATCAAGTTTTTACTTGCATATATGCGAGACTTTGAAGGCAGATTTTGAATGGTGAGTAAACAAATACCGGTAATTTATGTAATTTAATGGAAATTAATAAATTCTCTACACTAATTTCAATACACTGCTAACCTGAAACTCTAGGAAGTAGGCTTTGGATAATAAAGGAGTGAAATGTAATGAGGATTTCATACCATACAGCCTAGAGTTGGTGAAATTACCAAATGGCAAAGCTCCCAGACATTTTGAGGAGCCTATGATGGCCTTCTATGCATGTCTGACATAATATAACTGCAAGCCTGCTAAAGGTCAGTCTGCTTGCCTCTATCCTCACTAACAGAGACTTCAAACACTTAATACTGTACTGTAGATAACTAGTTTAAAAATTTGAGCTTACCAATCGCCATAGATATAATCTAAGCTTGTATTTATTAGCTATCAGAGAACTAGCATATCTAAATAACTAAAACTTTCAGAAACTTATCTTTTTAAGTAGAAGGAAATAAAACTGTCTAGAAAAAAGAAATGGAAGGTGGAAAGAAATTGTGGTTTAACCTAAAAAGGAAATTAAAGAACCAGTATTGGAAACTATAAAACCTAGGGACCACGGAAGGGAGATGGTTATTCCAAAGCTGGATAACAAGTGAATCTAAAACTGAGGCAAGCTATTACACTAAGATTACTGCTTTTCAGAGGTACAGAGGTAAGTATGGAAACAAGGTTGTGCAGAGGTTTTCAAAGTTACCTGCTGAAAATTAACCTAAAATACAGTAATCATTAATATATGTACCAGAGAAAAATGCTTACCAAAGAGCAACACAGGATCCTATTTAATTCTTTGATCATCCCATGTACCTTTATTGCTCTCCTGTGATTCATGAATCCTGGAAAGAAAACTATTGTAATAAATCAAATACAGTAACATCAATTTGAATAAATATTGTAAAATGACAAATTCGTAGATAATTTGTATTTTTCCTAACGATACAAACCTAGCTATTTACATGGGGTAATTACTTCGGCGTAGCCGATGACGAGCCATAAAGTTTTAACGAGGGTTTCCTACCCCACCGCTAGTTAGCAGGGGGGGGGGGGGGGACTAAGACTCGAGACCTGGAAGAGTCGAACCTAGGGTACTGCACTCCCGGGTTCTGAGTCTTGGCAACAAACTCAGGGATGAAGCTGAACGTTACCTCCCCCCATCCCCTTGAATGGGCGACGTCGTATGAGAGACCATGTAGTTCGCCAACTCGCTTGGCCGAGGCCAAAGCTAGCAGGAACACCGTCTTCCAGGTAAGGTGGCACTCCGAAGCCTGGCGTAATGGTTCGTAGGGAGGCCTCTTAAGAGACCTGAGGACTCGAACCACGTTCCAAGGAGGAGGTCTCACTTCCGACTGAGGGCAGGTAAGTTCATAACTTCGTATGAGCAGGGACAGTTCCAGCGAGGAGGAAATGTCTATTCCTTTGAGCCTGAAGGCAAGACTTGAGGCTGAGCGATAGCCTTTCACTGCCGAGACTGAAAGGCGCATTTCTTCCCGCAGATACACAAGGAACTCCGCTATTGCTGGTAAAGTGGCATCGAGGGGAGGGATACCCCTTCCACGGCACCAACCACAGAAAACTCGCCACTTCGCCTGGTAGACTCCTGCGGATGACCTGCGCAGGTGACCAGACATCCTTTCCGCAACTTGTTGCGAAAATCCTCTCTCTTTGAGGAGATGCTGGATAGTCTCCAGGCGTGAAGTCGAAGCGAAGCTACGGCTTTGTGGAAGATGTTGGAGTGTGGCTGTTTGAGTAGCTCATGATGTGGAGGGAGTTCCCTCGGGACCTCCGTGAGGAGCAGCAGAAGGTCCGGAAACCACTCCGCGTGATGCCACAGCGGAGCTATCAAATTCATCGAGAGATTGACCGATGTTCTGGTCTTGTTGAGAACCCTCCTCAGACAGAACGGGGGTAAGGCGTACACGTCGACGTTGTCCCACCGTTGTTGGAAGGCATCCTGCCAGAGAGCCTTGGGGTCCGGGACTGGGGAGCAGTACAGCGGAAGATTGGTGTTCAACGCCGTAGCGAACAGGTCCACAGTCGGAGAACCCTACAAAGTCAGAACTTTGTTGGCTATCAGAGAATCCAAAGACCACTCGGTACTCACTATCTGCGTCGCTCTGCTCAGACTGTCGGCGAGCACATTCCTCTTGCCTGGAATGAAGCAAGCCGTAAGTGATATTGAGTGGACCTCGGACCATCTCAGGATCTCTACTGCAAGATGGGACAGCAGTTCCGAAAAGGTACCTCCCTGCTTGTTGATGTAAGCCACCACAGTGGTGTTGTCGCTCATCACCACTACGGAGTGACCCGGTAGGACTTGGTGGAACTTTTGAAGGCCCAGAAAGACGGCCTTCATCTCCAGCAGGTTTATGTGAAGCTACTTTTCTGATTCTGACCACAGGCCGGAGGCCCTGTGGTTCAGCGCGTGGGCCCCCTAGCCCTTGTTTGATGCGTCCGAAAACAACATCAAATCTGGGGGGGAGACGAGAAGATCCATTCCCTTTTGTAGATTCTCATCTGCCACCCACCACTCCAGGTCCGACCGTTCCGCAGATCCCATAGGGATCAAGATGTCCGGGGAGTCGAGACCTTGACTCCACCGGGACTTCAGTCACCACTGAAGGGATCTCATCCTGAGGCGACTGCTGGGAACGAGGCGGGTTAGAGAGGAAAGGTGGCCGAGGAGACGAAGCCACGATTGGGCTGGGAGTTCTTCTCGAGTGAGGAAAGGTCTCGCGACCTTCCTCAGCCTTGTAATCCTTTCGTCTGATGGGAAGGCTTTGTGGAGATTGATGTCTATGATCATACCTAGATAAACCAGTCTCTGAGAGGGCTGCAGAGAAGACTTTTCGAGGTTCACCACGATCCCCAGATCCCGGCAAACCCCGAGGAGCTTGTCTCGGTGGTGGAGAAGGGATACCTCCGAGTCTGCCAGGACCAGCCAGTCGTCCAAGTAACGAAGAAGACGGATGCCGGTCCTGTGTGCCCACGAAGAGATGATGGTGAAGACTCTGGTGAACACCTGAGGTGCTGTGGAGAGACCGAAACACAACACCTTGAACTGGTAGATCTTGTGATCTAGGCAAAATCTTAGATACTTCCTTGAAGACGGATGGATCGGGATCTGGAAGTATGCGTCCTTCAGATCCAGAGTGCACATGAAATCCCGCGGCCTCACTGCAAGCCTGACCGTGTCTGCTGTCTTCATGCTGAATGGCGTCTGTTTGACAAACCTGTTCAGTGTCGAGAGATCGATGACTGGTCTCCAGCCTCCAGACGCCTTTTTCACAAGAAAGAGTCGACTGTAGAAGCCTGGGGACCCGTCCACGACCTCCTGGAGCGCATTCTTCTCCAACATGGTCTGGACTTCAGCCCGAAGGGCCTGCCCTTTTCCCGACCCCAAGGCAAGAGCGCTCAGCGACACTGGATCCGCTGTCAGGGGAGGTAGAGATGCCGTGAACGGGACGCGATACCCTTGAGAAATCACAGAGATCATCCAGGCATCCGCCCCGAGAGCTGCCACCTTGCTGCACAACTCTGAAGGCATCCCCCCACTGGTGGACATGCAGGGGGATTGCCACCCCTAGCGTTTCCGGCCTTGGCCGGTACCTCTAGGGTTCTTGCTCCCCTTGGAGGACTTCTTGCCCCTTCTGCCCCTGACAGGAAAGGGCTTAGACACCTTGGGCTTCGCTGTAACGGTAGTTTTCTTCGTGTCCTTGGCAGGGCGGGGCTGCTGTACTGCCAGGGGCTTGTAGGGCCTTGATGTCAGGGCCCTATGGATGAGGGAATCCTGATTGGACTGCCTCCACCTTTCGGCAGTAAGCTCCACGTCCTTAGGCTCGAACAGACTCTAGCTGAGGACAGAAGAGTGTCTGAACCTACTAGCCTCGGCGCTGGGGACCTTCTGGTGAAACCTCTTGTAGTGTGAATTGGTAACTGTGACTGCTGGTGTTTGTATGCTTGCTTGGCAACATTGAGTCTCTAACACTGTACCTGCTTGGCCAACACCTTGCCACAACTTTAAGCTGAATAAAGCCAACGTTCCAGCAACTGTGTTTGGTATTCCACAATTTATTCAGCTTAATATTCAACATGGACAAGTTTCTAAGGCCCAGCCCGATTGATGTGGACCCAGAATCAGCCGATGCAGAGGACAAATGGATTATGTGGCATGATAACTTTGAGGCGTTCTGTGCGGCCATCAACCCGGACTTAAATCCAGATAAGTTGGCCTTGCTTCGTGCTCACGTATCTTGTAAACTGTTTAAGATAATCAAAAGTGCCACCACATATGCCACTGCCATAAGCCTGTTGAAGGCTAGATTTGTGAAACAGAAAAGTGAAGTGTTTGCCAGATACAAATTAGCCACCTGCAAGCAACAGAGCGGTGAGACTCTAGACGCTTTTTTGGATAACCTCAAAGGTCTGGCCTCGGAATGTAGCTTCACTGATTGTACAGCCGCTCAGGCTGAAGAACTGGCCATCAGAGATTCGTACATCACGGGTATGGCATCTAATGCAATCCGACAGAGACTGTTAGAGAACTTATCCTTGGACTTATCCACAGCTGTGAAACAAGCCCGTGCACTGGAAATGGCTCAACTGCACTCAGCGTCTTATGCAAGTGAAACCAATACCACTGTGGCAGCATTGATAGATGATCAGGCAAAACCCGAAATGGATCCCAACAGTTTTCCGATCGAAATGAGTGACTCCCTGAATCCAAGTGAGTGTGCTGCCGCCGTCAGCGGTCAGAGGTGCTTCTTTTGTGGAGGATCCCTATATCCCAGAGCCCACTGCCCAGCCAAGAAAGCCTCGTGTTCCAACTGTCAGAAGGTAGGTCATTATGCTCGTGTCTGCAAGTCGCAAAGAAAACGATGGAACAATAATGGTAAATCAACTAACTCTAATCTTGTAGCTGGAGTTGTCCCAGACAATCTCCCACAGTCCATCCCTGCTTCCTTAACAGGGGCCGCTGTGACTGCAGCTTCCCCTGCACTACGAAGTGTTTACAAAACTGTCCTACCTGTAGAACTGAATGGAGGGGAGGCCCTGGACGGGCTGGTCGACACTGGAGCATTTAAAAGCTTTATAGATGCCAAAGTAGCTAGGGCTATGAACTCAGTGACTCGTTCTTCAGCCTGCAGCATAACCATGGCTAATGCCAAACAGACAATGAAACTCAACAAGTGTTGCAATTACGATTTAACTGTAAGTGGAAGAGTATACCCTGAGTTCTGTCTGCACTTGATGGACGATTGCGTGGCTCCAGTCGTTTTGGGACACTACTTCCTACAGTTACACAAGCAAGTCAGCGTAGACTTTGGTGGGACGCTACCACCTTTGGAGCTAAGCATCCAGTCACCTTGTGCTCTGATAGCAGCTCAAATTGAACCGCCAGCCATCTTCGACAATCTGACAGTCGACTGTCACCCGATACAGGTGAAATCCAGAAGGTATTCCAAAGAGGACTCCGAGTTCATCAAGAAAGAAGTAAAAAGGCTGCTAGAGGAGGGCATCATCACACCGAGTCGCAGCTCGTGGAGAGCTCAAGTGGTAGTCGTCGATCAGTGTGATAAGAAAAGATTAGTCATAGATTACTCTCAAACCATAAACAGATTCACCAACCTGATTGCTTATCCTGTTCCAGGGATCACCGAGATGATTGAGAAAATTTCTACTTACCGCTACTTCAGCTCCATAGACTTGAAGGCAGCATATCATCAAATACCATTGAACATGGCTGATCGGAAATTCACGGCGTTCGAAGCGGATGGAAGGCTGTTCGAATTCACGCGTTTGCCTTTTGGAGTAACCAATGGGGCTACCTGCTTTCAGCAAGTTCTCGACGAAATTATTGGTAAGGAACAACTAGAGGGTACGTTCGCCTACATAGATGACATCACGGTCTGCGGTCACACACGTGAAGAACACGACAGAAATCTGAAACGCTTTCAAGAAACTGCATTGAAGTATGGACTTACCATAAATGACAAGAAAAGTGTTTATGCTCAAACATCAATCTCTATTTTGGGCCATGTAGTGAATGATCACCAAGTCCTACCTGACCCGGAAAGAATGCGTCCATTGCTGGAGATGAACCCTCCGGACAGTACCCCTAGTCTCAAAAGAACGTTAGGACTCTTATCCCACTATGCGAAGTGGGTACCGAACTTCTCCCAGAAAATTCGACCTTTAGTCGAAGTGAAAACTTTCCCGATGGCCAAATCCGCAGAACAAGCACTCGAAGAACTAAAGAATGAAATATCTCGAGCTTCACTTGCTGCTATAGATGACGAAGCAGTCTTTGTAGTCGAAACAGACGCCTCTGCTGACGCCGTTGCAGCCTCATTGACACAAGAAGGAAAACCAGTGGCCTTCTTTTCTCGCTCGCTCTCAGAATCGGAGAAACGACAATCGGCAGTGGAACGCGAAGCATGTGCTATCGTAGAAGCCATCAAGAAATGGCGACACTTTCTGCTAGGACGTAAATTTAGACTCATAACTGATCAGCAATCGGTGCGTTTCATGTTTGACGCCAAGAACCATGGCAAAATCAAGAATGAAAAAATAATGCGGTGGAGGCTGGAACTGAGTTGTTTCAACTTCGACATCACATACAGACCTGGATCAAAGAACCAAGTAGCAGACGCTCTCTCTCGTGCCTCGGGATGTGTGGCTTCACTTACCTGTACTCAAGGAGACGAGCTGACTCAGCTTCACGAGCACCTGTGCCATCCAGGAATCAGAAGGATGACCCACATCATAAGACAGAGAAACTTACCCTTTACCATTGAAGAAGCTCGGACTGTCATACGTAAATGTCAAACCTGTGCTAAGATCAAACTGTAAGTTTACTTGTGAACGAAGGTTCTGGAGTGGGAGGTGAGACCTTCCGGACTCACCAGTGGTAGCTTATACACCCCCCCCTGGAACCCCCCCAAGCGGCGGCGCGAGCCCTAAACCACGCCCCCTTGGGCGGAGTTACCAGAGACGAGCGGGTTGACTCGGCAATGGAAGTCACATTTTTGAAGTTGTAATAGAACAAAAATAACACAGAAGTGGTTGAGCTTACCTTGGTAGTGCAAGTTATGAAGGAATTACTGTGAAGGTGCAAATTGTTGGACATGAAGGTCTTTTTACTAGTAAATTCAATCTTCTTGTGCTCTCTTGGTTGATATGAATATTGAAAGATTCCAGTTAGTTTGTTTTCTGTGGAATAATAGTGATTGTATGTGTGTGTTCTTGTATATAGCCTACTCTGTTGAATTATGAAGTTGTTAGAATATTCCCTCCTAAGTACTGTACATGGTCTCCTCGGCTCACGGGGGAAGGGTTGGAGGGTGACCCAGACTTTGAGTCCGGAAGGTCTCACCTCCCACTCCAGAACCTTCGTTCACAAGTAAACTTACAGTTCTGGAGAGGGAGGTCTCAACCTTCCGGACTCACCAGTGGTAGCTAGGCAGATGCTTCAGGGGGCTTGAAGATGAAGTCCAGCGACCACAGCATCGAAAGCTCCCTGTAAGCCGAGGAGAGCATAGTAAGAGCTGAAGACAGAGCCGCTTCTCCAATTCATTCTGGACATGATTTCTTGTATCGATACTCCATTGTATAGCAGTCTTGATGAAGCTTGCCCCCTTATAGAGTGAAAATTCGTTGACTGTTTAGTTGCATTTGGGTCGGCTCTGAAAATGCACTCCCTAAAAAGTTGTCTCATTTTTTGTAGAGACATTATCTTGAAGTGTTCATCTAGTCATATGTGGTCTTTCCTGTCTATGTTTCTTTCCATACAGACTTTGTTGGTGTATTCCAAATAGAAGTTCAATTGTCTGACTGGACATATTTTTGGTCTGTTAGGAAGCTTCCTAAAGCTGATCTCTATTGGCGTGTAGTTGTTCTTTTGGTTTTTGGCCATGAAGGAAGGGTGGTTCCGTAAGACAATGTGTTCTGGGGTGAAGGTGCTCCTGGAAATGCTGAGATTGTTAAATTGATTAGCTCTTAAAGGGCAAGCTAAGGCTACTAGGAACAAGGTTTTCTGTGTCAGTAGTAAGGTAGAGTTATCTTTCGTGGTGTTGAGAAATGAAATTACTTTGTCTAGATCCCAGCCAGGGAACTGGTGAGAATTTCTAGGTTTCCTTCTATTAACTCCCGATATCATTGCTTTGACATATTTGTCCTCTGCAAGACAGTAACCTGGGAAATAGCCTGACAAGATAGGACCTAAAGCTGCTCTGTAGCTCTTCAGGGTGTTGTAAGACAGACCTTTGTCTATAAGGTGATTGAAAAATAAAATAATTGCTAACAGGGGAAATTTGTTGTCTCTTCCATACTCCTTGTGAATGAAACTTTTAAAAATGTTGTATAGGTTTTCATACTTGTGCAAGGAGCTGTCCCTCAAGCTGACAGCAATTTTGGAGCAAACCTCAGGAGGAAAGACGTTAGGGAGCTGATCCTTTAAATTTTGAAGGCGATCAAAGTTGATTGGAGCTTTGCTGAGGGTGAGATACAATCCTTGAGAACTATCTGGTAGTCTTCGATCTTCACAATATATCGTTTGTGCTGCTTCGCGACTGACTTCACTAATGGAATCCATGGTTCCGTCCCCTGCGATATGGTGCAGAAAAGCATATTATTATTGCATTCTTTATTGATTTTAAAAGCTACTTTGTGTAGTAAGAATCCTGGTGGAAAGGCATAGAGGGGTGTTGATCCCTTCCAGCTAATCGTAAGTGCATTATTGCTGATGGCTTTTTGATTTGGAAGAGATGAACAGAACTTTTTGCACTTAGTATTGAAACCATTTGAGAACAGATCTATTTCTGGGGTGAAATTGAAGTCAGAGCAGATTAAGGAGAATAGACTGTCACTGAGGGAAGTTTCTGTGTGAATGGAACCCAGGTCCCTGGAAAGTGAGTCTGCGATGGTGTTACTTACTCCCCTGATCCATCTGGAATTTATCTGTATGTTGTGATCCTTCATGGTACTAAGTATTTTCCTGACTAGTTCATGGGCTAACTTGTTTCTGATACTACCCTGTTTCTTTATCCAACAATTAGTAACCTTTGAATCAACATGTATTAAGACTACCTTGTTGTATAACCTTGTGATGAAGTGTTCCAAAGAATAGAAGCAAGCTAATAACTCTCTTACATTGATGTGAAGGGAGGATTCTTCATTTGTCCAAGTTCCATTTATTGAGAGCATATTACCCGCTATTACTAATGCACCTCCCCAACCCTGGTTGGAAGCGTCAGTGAAAAGTTCTGCATCTATCTGTGGTTTTGGAATGTTAATCTCTCTGTACATTTGTCTCTGTTCCCATGGCTTTAGGTATTTTTTGAAGGTGTGGGGAATGATTTTGTACCCTGAATTAAAATAACTGTGGTACCTGTGGAGATATTTAAGATGGAATCTTCCCAAGCTTGTATAGGATGCACTAAAATTTAAAGCTCCGATTAACATTTGATAAGAATGCAGGTCGGATTTAATAGAGTTGGAGAAAGCTTTGGCTAATTCGACACACTTCTCTATGTTTTTCCCACTGGGATTCATAGTTTTCTTAATCATATTGTAATGCACTCCTAAAAATTCAATTCTTTGAGTCGGTTCAATTGTAGATTTTTTAAGTGAGATATTCCATCCTAAGTCTGACAAGATCTTAATGACTAGCTGAATGTGATTTTTACATTTTACATAATCTTTTGCTAATATGAGAATGTCATCAAGATAGTTGAATATTAAGATGTTATATGAGGTTCTAATATACTTGATCACTGTGTACATTATTTTTGAAAAAATATAAGGTGCTGTCTTTAGTCCAAAGGGAATCACAGTCCATTTGAACTTCCTTTTACCTAGTTTGAAGGTTAGAAATTTCTGGCTACTTGCATGTAATGGAATGTGCCAATAAGCATCTTTTAAATCTAGTTTGCAGGCCCAAGAGTTTAGATGTAGATAGGGAAATATAGTATTGGCCTTGAGCATGGTAAAAGAAGGTTTTTTAATCATGGTGTTGAGCACTTTCATGTCAAAGATTAGTCGTACTGTTCCATCTGGTTTGAATTTATAAAATATGTGGTTGGAGTAGTAAAAGGAAGTTCTGGGGATCTGCTCTATGACACCTAGTTTTAGCAGTCTGTCACATTCACTTTCCAATATTTTACGCTTGTTAATTGAATAAAATCTATCTTTACCTGTTCTTTTTAATGACCTCTGGGCTTTAAGTTTATTATTAAACGGAATTCTCACCCCTTCATTGATAATTTTACAAGCAAAAGAGGCATTAGGAAGCTTTCTCCAACTATCAATATTCATCAATAATGACTTACCTATCCTATTCTCTGGGGGGCTCTGGGAGGAGTTATTCATTGGTTTTGAGGCCAAAGGCGAGGTCTCTTTACTTCTATCTTGATTTATAGCATTTGGCCCAATGTCATGATGGTCTGGTGCGGAGCAAAGCTCGTTATTATCTGGTGCTGAGCAAAGCTCATTAACCACTGGTGCTGAGCAAAGCTCTTAATTAACTGGTGCTGAGCAAAGCTCATTTACTGGTGCTGAGCAAAGCTCATTATTAACTGGTGCAGAGTAAACATCGTTATCAACTGGTGCATAAAATACTGGTGCTGAAAAAATTTCTCTTTGAACTGGTGCGGAGCATGGCTCAATTTCTAGGGTCTTTCTTTTCTCTGGCTCCTGAACTATTAGCTTGTCCATTTTGTGACCTCCCCCCCCTGTACCCACCTCGCCTATTACCTCTTCTAAGTGGCTGAGACTTGAATCTAAAGTTAGGGTTACCTTTGAGGAAACTGAACCTTCTTCCCTGAAATCTGCCCCCGAAGTTGAATTTCCTACCCCTGAAGTTTGCTGCCCCTCCTCTGAGGAGGGGACCTTTGTGAAAGCAGGCAGCAATGGCTGATTTTTGGTCTTCAGTTAAATTCCAAACTTCTTTAATGTCTGCTTTGATTATAAGATCTCTTACTTCTTCCTTGAGGTATCTAGGAAGTGCTCTGCTTCTGAAATTTCTTATCAAATTTTGTATGAGGTCTATGCTCCTCCTTAGGGGACCAATAATAATTTTGGACAAAAAATCAATGTCATTTACTTTGGAGGGGTATACAATGTGTGCCAGTGCTGCATGCCCTTGAAAGGCAGAAATACTCATTTTAATATTTTCAATGTCATAGAAAAATTTTCTCTTATAACTGTCATCAAATACCTTACCTTCAGGCCAGAAATTCAACTTTGGAGTATTAATTAATTTAAAAAAGTCTGAGAACTCCTTATTTTGACTACTAACAAAGAATTTATCCCGGTTATCACTATGGCCTTCACTGAAAGTTAATGCTACTAGTGAATTATTCAATTGAATTTTCCCTTCTCTATGAAAAGATGGTTCAGCTTTGAAATTGGTGGAAATATATGAAGGGATGGGTTTATTGAAGGTAAGAAGGTTGAAATCTTCGTAATCACTTTCGTCTCCATTATTATAAAAGGAAAAGAGGTCTAAATTTGCACTTTCAGGTAATTCAGGTGATCGTCTTGAGCGCTTAGTAGGAGGGGGAGCCTCATTCTTCTTAGCAGGTGAACCACTTCTGCCGAGATGAATGTTTAATATCAGTGATTTATTTACCATAGAATAATTGAAATTTTGTTCAACAGGTATAGTAAATATGGACAGCAGCGGACCTAGAAGGCTGAAGTCAGGCAATGGGGTTCACGACTCAAATAGCCCTCTTAGGTTAATTCAGTGCCATATTTAAGTGAATGATAAGTTTAAATCTGTTATTATTAATAAACTAGACCTGCCTCATATGTAACCCTTATCAGATAGCCCCCCAGGGCCTAGGCTAGTGTCGATAGGTTTAAAGCGAGAAATGTAAGCTCGAACTTACCTGTGGTCTAGCCTACTGCCTATTAAGCGCGTGCTTTTAATGTGTCAGGCAAGCAATTTGTTTTGTGTGCTTAATTATAATTTTGTAATATATAAAAATTGGAGTATTTAGTTTGTTTATACCGATTAATCGTGTAGTAATCATGCACATGCTTTGCTTAAGCTACTTACGCTATGTTCGGAAGTGCCTGCTCTAAGCATTCAAATCATAACAAGCTTACGTATGGGGGCCGCCATTTGCATTTGTGACGTCATTAGTCTAAATCAGCTGCTTTCCATATGACGTTTTCGTTGTAAACAGAATTTAAAACCTTACCTTTTCTGGATGATTTGCATAAGAGTTTGATTCTGTTGTAGTAACATATTTACGATATCAGAATTAGAAGGCATATCACTATCTGCAGTCGATTGTGTGCGTTTTTCGTTACTGATTACGTTCTCCTCTCCGCTGGAGTCTTCGCTAAGCCGATGCACCTCCGCGGAGGTAAGAATTTGCCTAGACATAATTAAGCCGTGGGCTGAGATATTACTCTGGTTGCTGAGTGCAGGATAATGAAAATCAGCAAAAGTTGGGAGCAGCGGGAGGGAAAAAGAGGAGAACGTTCTGTGCCGAAGTCAACTTCAGAAATGTGACTTCCATTGCCGAGTCAACCCGCTCGTCTCTGGTAACTCCGCCCAAGGGGGCGTGGTTTAGGGCTCGCGCCGCCGCTTGGGGGGGTTCCAGGGGGGGGTGTATAAGCTACCACTGGTGAGTCCGGAAGGTTGAGACCTCCCTCTCCAGAACCTAAGTTCTCCAAAGAAACAGGAACATTGATAAAAGCTACCAGGCCATTCGAGCGTCTGGCTATCGACTTCAAAGGTCCGATGCCGTCCACCACAAAGAACAAATACATTCTCAACATAATTGACAAGTACAGCAGATTTCCGTTCGCCTTTGCAACAGAAAACACCTCAGCGAGTACCACCATTAAATGTTTGTCTACTCTCTTTTCAGTTTGGGGCCTGCCCGAGTACATTCATTCAGACAGGGGACCTGCTTTCGTGTCGTCAGAGTACCAAAAGTTCCTTCATGACCGTGGAGTGGCTACAAGCTACTCGTCTGCATATAACCCCCGTGGCAATGGCCAGATCGAGAGAGCCAATGGAACTTTGTGGCGCACCGTAAGGTTAGCTCTCGCTTCTCTCTCCCTCCCTATAGAAATGTGGGAGGCTGTCCTGGATCAAGCATTACACAGCATGAGGTCCCTTCTGTGCGTCGCTACGAACCAAACACCGCATGAGCGCATGTTCCTGCACCCCAGGAAAGCAACATACGGGCAGGCGGCTCCATCATGGATGACAGAAAATGAACAAGCTCTTCTAAAGAAAACGGTTAGGAAATCCAAGTACGAACCTGAGGTTGAGGAAGTTAGACTCCTGCATGTCAACCCACAATGGGTTCGTGTTGCACACCAAGACGGCAAGGAATCCACTGTGTCGACTCGTCACCTGGCTCCTGCAGCTAAAGTATTCAGTCCAAACACCTGTCACGATAAAGGAAGCCGTCATATCTTCAACATGCGAGAGAATGGTAAGACTCCCATTAATCAAGGACCCACCCTCCCACCTGGAGACCCCAGCCAGAGAACGGAAAGAAGTCAAGTGGATACAAAACAAGACCAGGGGAGGGAGCCCGCAACCGAACCGCAACAAACCACAGAACCGCCCACCCCGGGAAAGGTACCGTCGAAAGGAACACCCACAGAAACGCCAACCTCAGAGGCGCCTCAACGCTCAAGTCGCACTAGGCGCCCTCCAGGCTATCTCTCAGATTTTGTCCTAGATGAGTGGGAGTAGTATGGGTGGTGAGTGTCCTTATGTCAATGTGTTTATTATGAATTAGTAGTTATAGGGCCCATTGTTACCAATGTGTTTTTTATGTGAGATGAGCCCAGTTATCATATAAAATAAGTACTCATGAGTTTTGTATTATGATATGAAATTTGTAGTGCCAATAAGGTGAGCCTTGTAATGCAAATGCGATGTAAGAATAATTACAGTTGGTGTGAAATCAGTGAATTCATGTTTTGTTATGATGCAGATGTGTACTGTACTGTATGTTCTTCTTCTCAGTGGGGGTGAATGTAGTGTGAATTGGTAACTGTGACTGCTGGTGTTTGTATGCTTGCTTGGCAACATTGAGTCTCTAACACTGTACCTGCTTGGCCAACACCTTGCCACAACTTTAAGCTGAATAAAGCCAACGTTCCAGCAACTGTGTTTGGTATTCCACACCTCTCAGCCACTGCGTCCCGACGCTTGAGGATTGTGTTGACCCACAAGCTGGTAACCTGGTGGGACAGGAACTCGATGGTCCGAGTGCCCGAGAGGAGGAAGGTCTCCAGCGCTTTCCTTGGAGAGATCCTCGGACCGCACCAGAAAGCCCAGAGACCCCAGCCAGATGTCTAGCCATGAAGCAGCCTGCATGGCGCACTTAATGACCTTCTCCTGACTCTGGATCTCAGTGGCTGAGAAGGACACGTGCCGGTTGGAGAGTCTCTCAAGAGAGACTCCACCTGTGAGGGCTTCCACGGAGTGGTGCAGGGGAAGACTCAGAGAAGACTCCTCAAGGATCTCAAAATACCTCCTCTGATGGACTCGAGGAGGAGGGAGGAGCTTATACCCGGCACTCGACCTGCTGGAGGAGGCAAGCTCCGCAAGTTGACCCTCGATCTTCTCTCTGGCACTCTTCATCCCCTGAGACCAGGGCAAAGCTGCACTGGCCCTGGAGGGCTTATGAGTGCCAAAGATACGATCCAGGACTGTGTCCTGCCCTTCACGAGGAGGGACCTCAGGATCTGGGATCCCGTTTAGACTCCTCATGAGGGACAGAACTTGCCAGAATGCATGTTCCGACTCCTGGCGTTCGCCTCCCGATGGACTTGCAGCGAAGTCTCCTGACCCCAAGGGCTCTTCCTGGAGGGACACGTGGGCATCCTCGATCGCCCTAGGCTGCTCCTGTCTGATCCTGGCCAACGATTTAGGAATAGTCTTAGAGTCCTTACATTCTCCACCTCAAGACGAGGAGACCTCTCGGGAGGGGGATGAGTTGAGTTGAATTGAATATAGGATTTAGGCATTAAGCCAAGCACTGGGGCATCAAAGGCCATTCAGCGCTATATAACGAAAATCATTCAATCATATCTGTACACTCACACCATTTAGTATCATTTTAACCTTTAATACAAATCGTAACACTTTCATACAATAAAATCTAGATGTGAAATAAATAGGGATTAAATGGGTAAAATAAATAAAAAAATTAATAAAATCAATTATAGCTCGTAATATAACCCAATACTTTGTATAAATTTTCTCAAGTTCAGGGTATTACAGTTTTCCCCCAGTATATCTCTTAAAGGTTTGTTCTGGAGTAAATGTGTCCTCCTCTGAAGATTAAAAACAGGACAATCGACTAAAATATGTTTAACATCCATTGTCACTTGACAGGTATTACAAAGAGGGGCCAGTCTCCCTTCCCCACTCTTCATTAAATAATTGTGCGTTGCATGTGTATGGCCAATACGCAACCTAGTTAAAATAATGGTATCCCTTCTACTTGTAGAATTACAAGATGACCATTTATCCACCAATGGGTGGATTTGTTTCAATTTTGTATTGGTGGTCAGTTCAGACCATCGAGCTTGCCACTTATTTTTACAGTAAAGATGAATCTCACTTTTAAGATCTTTGTAAGGAATACTCAAGGGGGATGGATTACTTAGCCCTGAAGCTTCCTTTGCTGCCTTATCTACTTGTTCATTCCCATCCACCCCAACATGGGCAGGGACCCAACAGAAGTGAACACTGATACTCTTCCTAGACTGAAGAAGTACTAACCAATCCTGCACCTCTTGTACTAGATGATGGCCTGGCATAATTTGTTTTAATGAGAGTAAAACACTATTGGAATCCGTAAAAATTGTATAAAAACTATTTTGGTTGCCATTTTTAAAAATATGTTGGACTGCGAGAATTATTGCGTACAGCTCAGCAGTAAAAATTGAACAAGAGGATGGGAGTTTCCTTCTAATAACAATATCCCCCACCACAGCTGCACTTCCAACTCCTGCAGCCGATTTGGAGCCATCTGTAAAAACATGTTTCCCATGATGTTGAGCAGCATGATTTAAAAACTCACTTTTCATTACCCTACTAGGTAAGGTATTTTTCCCTCCTGCCGTAAAACATACTTTAACAGGTGGATTACACCAAGGAGGAGACTTGGGATATCCTACCTCTGCTATCTGTGCTGTTAACAAGCCTACTTCTCTAGCATCATTTTTCAGCTGTACTTCCAAAGGCTTAGGCACTCTAGATCTGTTAGGAGCCCGATCTAAAGGCGCCCTAACATATTTACAGTTAGGATTGTTTCTCACAGCAAGGGACCTAGCTAAAAACCTCAAACTCAACTTCTCTCTGCGAATGGAAAGGGGAGGTATGCCAGAATCAACATAGATACTGTCAATGGGAGATGTTCTGTAAGCACCTGTGCAGATGCGAAGCCCAGCATTGTGAACAATATCAAGTTTTCCAAGTAAAGTCTTTGTAGCTGACCCATACATTTGGCATGCATAGTCTAACTTGCTCAGACACAAAGATGTATAAATTCTAAGCAAAGTTGTTCTATCAGCACCCCAATCAAAATGCGATATCACTTTCAGAATGTTCAGTGACTTCTTAACCCTGATAGATAGGTCATTTATATGGGGACCAAATATCATTTTCTTGTCGAAAATGACTCCAAGAAACTTGACACTATCCTCATATGGCAAAATACAATCATTTAAGAAAAGGGTGGGGATCTCTTCCCTTTTACGAGTACGAGTAAAGCGAATGGCTTTGGTCTTCTGAGGAGAAAACATGAATCCGCGAGAATTTGCCCATGCGGAAGCAGCATTTATTGCAATTTGAAGATTTTGGCATGCTTGTAGTGCAGATGATCCACTACAATAAATTGCAAAGTCATCGACAAATAGTGATCCTTATATGCCAGGAGGTATGTGACTAATGAGACTATTAATAGCAACAGCAAACAAGGTCACACTCAATACGCTGCCTTGGGGGACACCTTCTTCTTGCATGTAGGATGAAGATAGTTCTGACCCTACTCTCACTTTAATTGAGCGGTTTGATAAAAATTCTTCAATAAAAGAGAACATATGTCCTCCTATACCCCACGAGGCCAATTGCTTTAAAATACCACCCCTCCAGGTGGTGTCATATGCCTTTTCGAGGTCAAAAAAGACACCCACCACCTGGTTTTGGTTAGAAAAAGCATTTGAAATTTCCCTTGATAACATCAGCAAAGGGTCTAGAGTACTTTGGTTCTTCCTAAAACCAAACTGTCTGTTAGATAAAAGATTTTTTGATTCTAGATACCACACAAGTCTGTTGTTGATCATTCTCTCAAATAGTTTGCATATGCAACTGGTCAAGGATATGGGCCTATAACTAGATGGCAGTTCTGGGTCTTTACCAGACTTGTGGCCTGGAATTACAATTGAAGTATGCCAGGAATCAGGAGATGTATGGGAAGCCCATAGACCATTAAAGGTTTCTAATAAAAATTCCTTGGTATCCACTGGAAGATGTGATATCATTTCATACCGGATGCCATCCTCACCTGGGGCAGTTAAAGAAGAGCTGGAGATAGCATTTTACATCTCCTCCATACTAAAAGGCAGGTTAAAAGCTTCAGTATTTGAAGAAGCAGGAGGAACAACAGATGTTGATGCTCTAATTTGTTGAAATGCTGGGGAATAGTTGTCAGCACTTGATACATGAGCAAAGTGCTTAGCAAGGACCTCTGCTACATCTTTGGGGTCAGATATATATCTATTATTTTCCCTTAATATTGGTAGAGGCTTAGGGACGAATTTACCTTGAAGTTTTCTAATCTTGTCCCATATTTCCTTTGAAGGAGTTTTGGTATTAATATTGGATATATATTTCTTCCAAGATGCTCTCTTTGCTTTTTTAAAAATTCTTTTTTGTTTGGCACAGGCTCTGAGATATGCTATTCTATCTGCTAAATAGTTTGTCCTCAAGTATCTTCTGAAGCAAGTTCGGGTCACTTTTCTTGCATTGGCACATTCTTTACTCCACCAAGGAACTACAGAGCGATGAGGTAAACCGCATGTTTTAGGTATAAACTTGCTAGCATTATCATCAATAATATTTTCAAGATGTTGATAGGCATGCACTGGAGATGTAAATTCATCATATTCTTTATCAGTGTGTGAACACTTTTCATAAGCTGCCCAGTCTGCCTCATCTATCTTCCATTTTGGTGGACACTGAGAAGGAAGATTATGGACATAATTTAACATTATTGGCCAATGGTCACTGCCATGTAGGTGTTCATTTACTGACCAAAGGTAGTCCAATCGAATGGATGAGGAACAGATTGACAAATCAATGGCTGATGTAGAGTTGTGGAATACATCATACCTAGTTGGAGAACCATCATTCATTAGTATTACATCATTGTTGTCGATTAATTCTTCAACAAGATTACCCCATCTATCGCACACATTTCCACCCCATAAAGTATGCTTTGCATTAAAATCACCCATTAAAATAAAAGGGGCAGGAAGCTGATTGATCAAATCTTGGAGGCCAGAAAGTCTAAGCCTTCTTGGATTACCAGCATGATCTAAGAGGAAAAGTTCTAAGGATGGTTCAATATATAGCGAGCATAAAGTAATTTTTTTCCCGATATGAGTTCTAACTGCACGTGCCTGTAGTGGTGTATTGAGTGGGATTGTTTCAAATTTTACAGATTTGTGAATAATAAAACCTGTACCACCTTGAGCTCTTGCAGCTTGCAAAGGAGGGGATCTACAAAAATGATAATTGAGTCCAGGACTAAATGGTTTGTCACTGATCTTGGTTTCCTGTAGGCAAATTACCTTCGTGTCTGAGTCCCTGGTTAAAGTTTTTATTTGCTCAATGCTAGTACTTAGACCTCTGCAATTCCACTGGATGATAGACATTATCTTTTGTTATTATTTTTCTTTGTCTGATTTGTCTTTTGGGACTTTTCAGATGAAGCCATGTAAGGCCTGGAGATGGAAGGCTTTACTAGGCCACCACTCTTCTTTTCTTTCTTTCTAGGATCTTTATAAGAGTCAGCCTTAGGATCATGAGCAGTAGGGCACTTACCTGACTTAGATGAAGGTGAGGATGATGGGGACCTTTTCCTCTTTGGAAGATCTTGTTTTCCAATCTCCATCAAATCAGGTAGAGATTCTGCCTGAGACAATACATTAAAATGGTGGAAGCCACATTGGCTTCCTTGGAGGATTGTGCTAGAACTTCAACAGTTCGAGCACTTAACCCAGAAGGCTGGGCTACTACCTCTAGGGGAGATGCTCCTATCGGTGACAACACTTTTGGTGTGTTGGAAACCATATTGACCTCTTTGGAGGTTTGTGCTCTGGCTTTTATAGGCAGAGCACTTGACCCAGATGGCTGGGCTACTACCACTAAGGGAGATGCACCTGACGGGCCAGGTGCTGCCACTGGTCCCCCTGTGGTAGTGAGGGGTAGTGGATTATAATCTTTTGTTGGCATCTTAACCGCGCGAGCAAAATTAAGTTGCCGATTGAGTAAATGCTTTGCATAACCTACACTTATATGTTCAGCATTTGCTTTCAAGATTGCAGCTTCTTCTTTCTTGTATTCTCTACATCTTTTATCATTTGATTTATGATTATCTTTACAGTTTGCACAGGTTGTATCTCTGTTGCATTGGCCATGTTCTAACAAAGAACAGTTAATACAGATCTTCGTATTATTGCAGTACCGGGAAGGGTGACCGTACTTGAAACAATTAAAGCATTGTAAAGGCCTAGGTTTATATTCTCGAACACGTACTCTTTCATTCTCAATAATTATATGATCTGGTATAACAGGGGTTTCAAATGTTAAAACTACCATGCTTGTTTGAGGGATCTTACTTACTTTCCAAACATTAGCAGGGCACATGTCCAGAATTTCTGGTTCTGAGAATTCATATAGATCTTTATCAAAAACTACCCCTTTACCATAGCTGAAGCTCATATGTGATTTAATATCCTTAATAGGATCAATTTCTGCAATCTTCATGCCACAAAGCATGTGAGCTTGAGTATCTGATTTTGCATTAATCAAAACAGATTGCTTACCGTATCTACTAATATCCTTACTTTTAATTAAACCAACTTTTTTTTGTATAAATTTACTAATCTTATAATAGTTATAATTATCTATCTTCCCAGATGCAATTATCCATGTTGGGGGCTTGGGGGTTCTTACTTCTGGAAGTCTATGCTCTATTTCTTTTTCCATCCATTCTTCTGGTTTATATACCTCTAGGTGTCTTGGTGCTTTATCACATAGAGCCCCAGAAATCAAACAATTGTCAATTTTTATGCTCTCTAAATTTTTATTTGCTTCTAAAGCAATCTCAAAACTTGAAAATGATACCCAAGCTTCCCAAAAGCCTTTACTACCATTAAGCTCCATTAAAATTTCTTTGATTGCCCCAAATCTACAGAAGGCTCCATGAATTATGTCATAGCTACAACCAATTGGTATGTTTTTTAAGTGGAGAATTTTCAGATTTTTTGATGGATCTGGTAATGAGCCAGAACCAGAGAGTAAAGTATTACTGTTATTACAAGCATCATTTTCCACCAGTGCCGATAAATTGTCTTTAACAACACTGGTCAGAGAAGTATTGTTGGAGGAATCCTTTTTATTGCCGAGGTTGTCAACAAAGCTTTCCCTATTTAAACAAGCAGAAGTCGTCAACGGTGTCTGGGGTTCGCCATTTGATCCAGGGGTACGGGGAATATCAAGTTTACTCATTAATTGTTTTTTCAGGGGGAGGGAAGGGGTCATAATAACAATGAAAAAAAAACAATGGAAAAAAATAAAGTTTAAGAGAGAGAAAAAATTAAGACTGTCTGAAATTCCAAAGAAGACACCGTTAGCCTTTCCTGGAATTAATTTCTCCACCAATGACACCTGTGAAAGCTGCTTACCAAATGTCCACTCCCTACCCTACCACAAAGGGATGGTACCACTATGATTAGAGTGGCTCAAGTGTATGCCAAACCCGCTTGATGGGACTGAGAGCATTTCAAGAATACAATCATCCCCACTCTAATCATAGTGGCAGGCAAACCGGACAGAATGCCGAGAGTCCTATCTCTATAAAATCGCCAACCCCTGGAATCCGAAGGCCAAACTTCCTAAGAGATAGTTCCGCGTGCCAGTATGGGAATACTGACATTCCTAGGTGTCCAAACATTTTCGGGCAGTTGGCAAGACCACCACAGCTCCCACAATTGATTTTGAAATAAAAACCGATCATGGATACAATGTCCCCTCTAAAAAACCTGGACAGTGAAATGGGTAAGAGAGTTTTGACAGCAAGGTTGGAGACAGCTGATAATTATGAAGGAGGAATAAGCAATAAGAGGTAATAGAAAAAGAATAAGAGAAATTTAGGGTCAAACTGAGGAAAAGAAATTCCCCAGTTCGAGAGCCCTCTTGCCCGTCACAAGCCTTCAGCACGGGAATGATATGTCGTGCTGAAACCCAATGACTTCATCAAGGCATTCTCTCGTTAAGAGGGGGGAGGGGGATGAACTTCTTCCATTGGTGCGATGGGGAAGACATCCTCTCCGACCGACTCCCCTGAGGAGGGGTATTCCTCCTCCGCAGGGGACGGCAAGAGGTCTGAGGAGGAGTAGGAACCTTGCCTAAGGATCTGCAAGGAGATAGACTAGGTCTCGGAGGAAGATCCACGGGAGAGACTCCTCTCTTCCTCTTCAGGGGGGAGGAAACTGCCACTGGTTCGCGACCCGAGTCAGAGGCGGCTGGCTTAATAGCCCGCACAAGAGCTCTGAGGAGGGTATCGAACCACGGCTGTTGACTGACAGCGGCGCTGTCAGACACTCCCTCTGGAGGGAAGGGGATCGACGGATCCCTAGGAGGAGTTATACAAACGAGGGTTCGCCTTCTGGGCTGAAAAAGATGAATCCCTAGACCTTTCCGGGGAGCGCCCCCCTTCTGGCGAGCGCGCTGGTCTGCGCTTACGGAGGGGGGAGCGCGACAAGGAAGAATCCACCTGCCGGCGGTCGCGCTGGGGCTCGTGAACCGGGCTCGGCACAGGGTCGCGCGCGTTAGAGTAACGCGAAGCTGGAAAATCGCGCGCGCACACACCCGCGTGGGCGGGCAAAGCTGGAAAATCGCGCGCGCACACACCCGCGTGGGCGGGCAAAGCTGGAAAATCGCGCACGCACCCGCGTGGGCGGGCGATGCTGGAAAATCGCGCGCGCACCTGCGGGGGCGGGCGCAAGGCGATGGCGCGCAGATGGATCAATGGCGTGGTCATGCCTTGGAGAGCGAGCCGGAATAAGGCCGCGAGAGCGCGTTGGTGAAGGTGTCTATGTACGACGATCAGGAACTGCCCGAACGCACGGGCACGCAGCGACCTGGTGAGACCCGGAAGGGCGTGATATGACAGGGGCGCCTGTGCGCGTGTCTGGGAGAACTCGCCGCGAAGGCGATAGAACTGTAGCAGAATCCAGAGAGACCTGTGGGCGACGGTTGGGAGGGATTGCCCTATTTGCCTGCGAGGTTGTTAACCGCGCTGGCGATTGTCGGCGCGCATAGCGCATATCCGGAACAGGCTATTTCGGAGGCCGCGGGTTGCGAACGGCATGAGGAACGCCCACAGTTGCCTTGAACACAGGCACAGGGCGCGTAGCTGGAACTGGGCGCGACAGATGAGCGTCGCACGCGATATTGTCGGCAGCAGACTCGCGCGATTCCAGAGGGGGCTGTGAGCGCCTGTGCGCTGACTTAGCCATCTCCGGAGCCACGTGTTGAGTCGGCGCGACATGTGATCGCGATGGAGAACGCGCGGGAGCTGGAACAGTAACTGCGCGTGAACGCGCATCGCGAACCTCCTTTACAGCGCGCGATGGAGAGCGCGCGAGCGCTGAGGATGGAATCGCGCGTGAACGGGCGATGCGATCTTCCCCCGTAGGGCGCGACGAGTCCGCAGGAACCTGTGGCGGCCTGTGCGCCGACTCTGGAACCTTTTGGACCGCGTGTGAAGTGACAGGAACCGGGGGCGATAGCGCATCGCGCTTTCCCCCTATAGGGCACGACAAGTCCACAGGAACCTGAGGGCGCCTGTGCGCCAACTCTGGAACTTGTTGGACCACGAGCGGTGGAACAGGAACTGGGGGTGAACGTGCGCTGCGTTTTTCCCCCATAGGGCGCCGTGAGTCTGCAGGAACCTATGGGCGCTCAAGTCCCTGAGACCCCGAAGGGCCTGGAGACTGCGCAGTGGCAGACTCAGGGGGCGCGTAAAGCGCATCAGCAGCCTTCGACGTAGATGGTTGAGGAGACCCTTGTCCCGAAGGACGACCATCCTCCAAAGGGGAACGCGAACGATCCCCGGAGAGGTCTAGGGTGGTAGCTGGCAGGACAGGAGAGCGGCGAGTCGTCTCCTCCGCAGAGGATTGTGGGGACGACGAGCCGAAGAGGCGCCTCCTAACCCCCTTAAAGGGAGAAGGAAGGCCTCTACGGCGAAGGGGAGGGCGAGCCTTCCGCCTTATACGCCCACAAGGGGCCGTAGGATCAGCAAGCTGGCCCTCAAGGGGCCTCCGAAGAGGCGTCTCTACCAGAGAACTCCCTCGAGAGGGAATCTCAGTGGAAGGGGAGACCGTAGGACTCAGCTCCTCCCCCGAAGTGTGTTCGGAGGGAGAGACAGAGCCTTCAGCTACCTCAGCCACAGGAACAGGTGTTTAGACAGATTCATGGGATGTTCCCGAAACAACTACGTCAACCACAGACAGAGGATCTATCTCCGCTGCAGTTGACGATTGTTCGGCGGCCGCACCCCGTTTGACCATGTCAAACAGGGCTTCCTTGGAGGGCGAACCCTGTAGCCCCAAGGAAGCCCAAAGCTGAAAAAGATCCTTGTTAGACATAACTACCTCCTCCGAGGGGGGAGGGGCAGCCGCCTCGCTATGGTAGGCAGCGGCCTCTCCCTTACCTCGGGATCGGTCAACAATATCAACATTACGGACTACGCTACCGCTCGCCGGCCTCTCGGAAGAGGCCGCTCGAGCGGGAGCTTCGGAGGAGGAATGGCCGGCGGGAGAAGAAGACCTAGGATTTTCTCTCCCGAGAACTTTCGGAAGGAGAACGATCCCGTTTAGCCTTCTTCTTATGTCGCCGGGCAAACCTCACTGGGAGGTAGACCACTCCCTACACTCAATACACAAATCAGCACTATCACACCGTTGGCCCCTACACTGAGGGCATAAGGAGTGCGGATCCGTCTTCACAGCCGACATGAAGGTTCCACAAGGGCGGCCGGGAAGACCAGGGCAAGTGCGCATGATGATAATAGAGGCCAACTTCACACACAAACACTGCAAGAAAAGCAAACAAAAATTATGGCAGTCAAAAGAGAGGAGAGCGCTGACAGGTCTGTCGTTTCTCCGAGCCAAAAGTAAAGTGGCCGAATCACCGGTGTGTGTGAGGGCAGAGGGGTAGCAAGCTACCCCTCCCACCCCCGCTAACTAGCGGTGGGGTAGGAAACCCTCGTTAAAACTTTATGGCTCGTCATCAGCTGCGCCGAAGTAACTACCCCATGTAAATAGCGTGGTTTGTATTCAGTTAAGGAACAAATCTTGAATTGGAGATTTAAGAGTTACTCCAGACCTAGTTTCACAAAAAATAGAACAGTGCAAAATACAAAATCCTTCAAAAAAGATTAACTTTCTTTTTCAATATCCTAATAAAATGTTATTTTCATTAGTAAAATAAATTTTTGAATATACTTACCCGATAATCATGTAGCTGTCAACTCCGTTGCCCGACAGAATTCTACGGAAGGGATACGCCAGCGATCGCTATACAAGAGGGGGGTGTACTCACCAGCGCCACCTGTGGCCAGGTACTGCAGTACTTCTTGTTGACACCACCTCAATTTTTCCTCGGTCCACTGGTTCTCTATGGGGAGGAAGGGTGGGTCAATTAAATCATGATTATCGGGTAAGTATATTCAAAAATTTATTTTATTATCAAAATAACATTTTTCAATATTAATCTTACCCGATAATCATGTAGCTGATTCACACCCAGGGAGGTGGGTGAAAACCAGTGTACATGTATATCAAGAAGCTAAGTATCCCGTATTTCATATCATCAGTTATTCAAAATAACAATGAAATTATAAGTACCTGGTAAGGAAGTCGACTTGAACCATTACTCTGCCTTTAATAAGTTCGTCTTCCTTACTGAGCGCAGCGTTCCTCTTAGGAGGCTGAACAACTCTAAGGTGCTGAAGTATCAAGGGCTGCAACCCATACTAAAGGACCTCTACACAACCTCTAACCTAGGCGCTTCTCAAGAACGAATTGACCACCCGCCAAATCAACTAGGATGCGGAAGGCTTCTTAGCCTACCGTAACAACCCAAAAACAACAATAAAAGCATTCAAGAGAAAGGTTAAAAAAAAGGTTATGGGATTAAGGGAATGTAGTGGCTGAGCCCTCACCTACTACTGCACTCGTTGCTACGAATGGTCCCAGGGTGTAGCAGTTCTCGTAAAGAGACTGGACATCTTTGAGATAAAATGATGCAAACACTGACTTGCTCCTCCAATAGGTTGCATCCATAATACTCTGCAGAGAACGGTTCTGTTTGAAGGCCATCGAAGTAGCTACAGCTCTCACTTCGTGGGTCCTTACCTTCAGCAAAGCAAGGTCTTCATCCTTCATGTGAGAATGAGCTTCTCTAATCAGAAGCCTTATGTAATACGAAACTGCGTTTTTGGACATAGGCATGGAAAGTTTCTTGATGGCACACCATAAGGCTTCTGATTGTCCTCGTATAGGTTTTGACCTTTTAAGATAATACTTTAGAGCTCTGACAGGGCAAAGAACTTTCTCTAGCTCGTTACCCACCATGTTGGAGAGGCTAGGAATTTCGAACGATCTAGGCCAAGGACGTGAAGGAAGTTCATTTTTTGCCAAAAAACCGAGCTGCAAGGAACATGTTGCTGTTTCGGATGTGAATCCTATGTTCCTGCTGAAGGCGTGAACCTCACTAACTCTTTTGGCTGTTGCAAGGCAGACGAGGAAAAGAGTTTTGAGAGTAAGGTCTTTGAAAGAGGCTGACTGGAGAGGTTCAAATCTAGGAGACATCAGGAACCTTAAGACTACGTCTAGATTCCAGCCTGGAGTGGACAAGCGACGTTCTTTAGAGGTCTCGAAAGACTTAAGGATGTCCTGTAGATCCTTGTTGGAAGAAAGATCCAAGCCTCTGTGGCGGAAAACTGATGCCAACATACTTCTGTACCCTTTGATCGTAGGAGCCGAAAGAGATCTAACATTCCTAAGATGTAACAGGAAGTCAGCAACTTGGGTTACAGAGGTATTGGTAGAGGAAACTGCATTGGCTCTGCACCAGCTTCGGAAGACTTCCCACTTGGATTGATAGACTCTACGAGTGGAAATCCTCCTTGCTCTGGCAATCGCTCTAGCTGCCTCCTTCGAAAAGCCTCTAGCTCTAGAGAGTCTTTCGATAGTCTGAAGGCAGTCAGACGAAGAGCGTGGAGGCTTGGGTGTACCTTCTTTACGTGAGGTTGACGTAGAAGGTCCACTCTTAGAGGTAGAGTCCTGGGAACGTCGACCAGCCATTGCAGTACCTCTGTGAACCATTCTCTTGCAGGCCAAAGGGGAGCAACCAACGTCAGCCGTGTCCCTTCGTGGGAGACGAACTTCTGGATAACTCTGTTGATGATCTTGAACGGCGGGAATGCATAAAGATCGAGATGGGACCAATCCAGCAGAAAAGCATCCACGTGAACTGCTGCCGGGTCTGGAATTGGGGAACAGTACAATGGGAGCCTCTTGGTCATGGAGGTGGCGAACAGATCTATCGTTGGCTGACCCCACAAGGTCCAAAGTCTGTTGCACACGTCCTTGTGAAGGGTCCATTCTGTGGGGATGACCTGACCCTTCCTGCTGAGGCGATCTGCCGAGACATTCATACTGCCCTGAATGAATCTCGTTACCAGCTTGAGGTTTAGACTTCTTGACCAAATGAGGAGGTCCCTTGCGATCTCGTATAGCTTCTTCGAATGAGTCCCTCCCTGCTTGGAGATGTATGCCAAGGCTGTGGTGTTGTCGGAGTTCACCTCCACCACCTTGTTTAGCAGGAGGGACTTGAAGTTCATTAAGGCCAGATGTACTGCCAACAACTCCTTGCAATTGATGTGAAGCGTTTCCTGTTCCTTGTTCCATGTCCCCGAGCATTCCTGTCCGTCCAAGGTCGCGCCCCAGCCCGAGTCTGATGCGTCCGAATAGAGATGAAGATTGGGGGTCTGAACAGCTAACGAGAGACCCTCCTTGAGAAGGATGTTGCTCTTCCACCACATGAGAGTAGTCTTCATCTCTTTGGTAACAGGAATAGAGACCGCTTCGAGCGTCAAATCCTTGTCCCAGTGAGCTGCTAGATGGAATTGAAGGGGGCGGAGGTGGAGTCTCCCTAACTCGGTGAACAGGGCTAACGATGACAGGGTCCCTGTTAGACTCATCCACTGTCTCACCGAGCATCTGTTCCTCTTCAGCATGCTCAGAATGCACTCTAGGGCTTGGTTGATTCTTGAGGCCGACGGAAAAGCCCGAAAAGCTTGACTCCGAATCTCCATTCCCAGGTAAACGATGGTTTGGGAAGGAATAAGCTGGGACTTTTCTAAGTTGACTAACAGACCCAGTTCCTTGGTCAAGTCCAAAGTCCAATTGAGACTCTCCAGACAGCGACGACTTGTGGGGGCTCTTAACAGCCAGTCGTCTAAATAAAGGGAGGCTCTGATGTCCGCCAAGTGGAGGAATTTCGCAAGATTCCTCATCAGTCGCGTGAACACCATAGGTGCCGTGCTTAGGCCAAAACACAGGGCTTGGAATTGGTATACAACCTTTCCAAAAACGAATCTCAGAAAAGGTTGGGAGTCTGGATGAATGGGGACGTGAAAGTAAGCGTCTTTCAGATCCAGCGAGACCATCCAGTCCTCCTGCCTGACCGCTGCTAGGACCGACTTCGTCGTCTCCATAGTGAACGTCTGCTTGGTGACATAAGCATTGAGCGCACTGACGTCCCGCACCGGTCTCCAACCTCCTGTCTTCTTGGCCACCAGAAAGAGACGGTTGTAGAAGCCCGGGGATTGATGATCCCGGACTATCACCACTGCCTCCTTCTGTAACAGAAGCGACACCTCTTGATGTAACGCTAGCCTCTTGTCCTTTTCCTTGTAGTTGGGAGAGAGGTTGATGGGAGAAGTGGTCAGAGGGGGATTGCGGCAGAATGGTATCTTGTAACCCTCCCTTAGCCACTTGACAGACTGGGCGTCTGCACCTCTTCTTTCCCAAGCTTGCCAGAAGATCTTGAGTCTGGCTCCTACAGCTGTCTGGAGAGGAGGAGAGTCAGTGTTTGCCTTTCGAAGACTTGATACCTTTCTTGGACCTGCCCCTGTGACCGTCTGGACGGGTACCTCCTCGGCTGGGGGCTCTGCCACGAAAGGGCGGAATAAATCTAGTAGCAGGAGTATCAGCCACTGGGGTGCGGTAAGTTCTAGGAACTGAAGGAGCAATCTTAGCCTTCCGTGCTGAAGAGGCCACAAGATCATGCGTGTCCTTCTGAATGAGAGCCGCAGACAATTCCTTGATAAGATCCTCAGGAAACAGGAACTTAGAAAGAGGAGCAAAAAGTAACTGCGACCTTTGGCAAGAGGTGATACCAGTGGAAAGGAAGGAGCAAAGCTGTTCCCTTTTCTTGAGGACTCCCGATACAAACATAGAGGCAAGTTCGCCGGAACCATCGCGAATTGCTTTGTCCATACAGGACATGATCAACATGGCCGAGTCTTGTTCAGATGGGGCAGTCTTCTTGCTCAAGGCCCCCAGGCACCAATCGAGAAAATTAAAAATTTCAAAGGCGCGAAAGACTCCCTTCAAGAAGTGGTCCAGGTCAGAAAAGGTCCAGCAGACCTTAGAGCGTCTCATAGCTGACCTTCGTGGAGAGTCAACCAAACTTGAGAAGTCAGCCTGGGCAGAGGCAGGGACCCCCAAGCCTGGTTCCTCTCCTGCGGCATACCAGACGCCCGCCTTAGACGTCAGCTTAGGAGGTGGAAACATAAAAGACGTCTTTCCCAGTTGCTGCTTGGACTGCAACCAATCCCCTAACATTCTCAAAGCTCTCTTTGAAGATCTAGCGAAGACGAGCTTAGTGTAGGCAGACTTAACAGGTTGCATGCCTAGAGAGAACTCGGATGGAGGAGAGCGAGGGGTAGCAGACACAAAGTGATCCGGGTAAAGTTCTCTGAACAGAGCCAGAACCTTGTGAAAGTCGATGGAGGGTGGCAATGACTTGGGTTCCTCCACGTCAGATGAAGGATCATCCAGGTGAGCAGCTTCATCCTCAGAAACCTCATCACCTGAGGGTTGAGAAGCGAGAGGTAAAGTTAAAGCGGTGTGCTGAATGGCTGAATCCTGAAGAGCGGGTGCATGCGCACTTGCGGATTCATCCTCAAGTCTCTGTTGAAGAGGATGAGGGCTGGTAATGACAAAGTCCTGAGGCTGGGATGGAGGTGGTTCTGCGGAGGTCTGAGGAGCAAGCGTGGTGAGAGGCGACTGTAGTAAAGCATGAGGCTCGTGCTGCAAAGACTGCGGTTCAAGTTGCATGGGAAGAGGCTCAAGCTGAGGAGAAAGTGGCAGATGCATGCGTTGAGGTGGCTGACTCATAGCATGAGGTTCCTGCCTCAAGAGTTGCGCTTGCTTCAAGGGTTGAGGTGGCTGCGCAGAGAGAGGCTCTTGTCTCACGAGTTGAGGTTCTTGAGGTGCTTGCCTCGAGAGTTGAGGTTCTCGCCTCGAGGAAAGTGGAGGTGGTTGCTGTCGTACCTCAAGAGGTTGCTGCCTCGAGGATGGAGGTAATGCAAGATACTCCTGCCTCAAGGGTAGAGGAGGTTGTAAAGCATAAGGTTCCTGTCCCCATTGTTGAGGAGGTTGCTGCGTGGTAAGAGGCTCCTGCCTCAAAGAAAGTGGAGGTTGCTGCACAGCGCTGGTATCTGGCAACTCCCAACGCGGCAGCTCACGCATGGAGGTAGCTTGAGGAACCTCAACCTCATACGTCTGGCAGATTGTACTGCGCTGAGGAGGAGGAGCGCTCGCAGGAGGAGGTGTATTAACCTTCTCTGCCTGAAACTCCCGCATCAACACCGTAAGCTGAGACTGCATAGTCTGCAGCAAAGCCATCTTAGGATCAACAGAAGTTGAGGTCTGTTGAGGCATAGCTTTAACAGAAGTTGAGGTCTGTTGAGGCAGATTGTACTGCGCTGAGGAGGAGGAGCGCTCGCAGGAGGAGGTGTATTAACCTTCTCTGCCTGAAACTCCCGCATCAACACCGTAAGCTGAGACTGCATAGTCTGCAGCAAAGCCATCTTAGGATCAACAGAAGTTGAGGTCTGTTGAGGCATAGCTTTAACAGAAGTTGAGGTCTGTTGAGGCAGCACCTTGCCTCTCTTAGGAGGCGTGCAGTCACCTGATGACTGCGGCGAGTCCGAGCTAGCCCAATGGCTACACCCTGGCTGTTGGACTCGCGCGGACTGGACTTTACGCTTAAGAGGTCTTGAGGCCTGAGTCCAGCGTTTTCTCCCCGAAAATTCTTCTGCAGACGAGGATCTAAAGGGCTCAATCGTCTGAGAGTGGAAGTGACGATATCTATAAGATACGCCCGCAACCACTGAGGATACTACTGTGCGCCGATCAAGGCCTGCCGAACCCTTTTGCCCTTCGACATTGCTTCTCCCCTGGGCTTGGGAGCTTGCAAGAGGTCCCGGACTGGGAGGACGACTGGCACGCACAGAAGTATCCTCACGCGCAACACTGACACTGACACTAGCACTAGGCACAGCACTGGCACTACCACTTCCCACTGCACTTTTCACTTTAAGTTCCTTGACGTCTGCCAAAAGGAACTTGTGGTCACTCACTACCGACTCCACTTTATCACCTAAAGCCTGAATAGCACGTAAAACATCTGACATATCAGGCTGAGCACTAATAGTAGGTTCGGGGGTAGCCACTACAGGGTGAGGAAAAGGTTGAGGATCATGGGGGGAGGAATAAAGAAAAGAGCGAGCCGAACTCCTCCTAACTCTCTCTCTCTCTTTAACTTAGTGGTATACTTAAGGAATCGAATAAAATCAAGTTCCGAAAGTCCGGCACATTCCTCACATCGATCTTCCAACTGACAGGATTTTCCCCTACAGTCGGAACAAACGGTGTGAGGATCAACCGAGGCCTTCGGAAGCCGCCTAATACAAGTCCTACATCGTCTTTGGGGAGGGGCTTGAGAATGGTCGGACATCTTGAATCAGAGAACAGTCAAGGGGGATTCCAATTTAAAGCTAAAGATCGTTAAACCATAAATCAAAATTAATCCAAAAGCTATCTAAGCTAAGGGAAAAGCTTCCTGTATAGCGAAAGCTGAAATCTCAGAGCAATACTTCACCAAAACCGTGAACAAAGACTCCAAAATTATAAGCGTATCCATGTAGGTCTTGCCGGAAGCACGACAGAGGAAAAATTTGAGGTGGTGTCAACAAGAAGTACTGCAGTACCTGGCCACAGGTGGCGCTGGTGAGTACACCCCCCTCTTGTATAGCGATCGCTGGCGTATCCCTTCCGTAGAATTCTGTCGGGCAACGGAGTTGACAGCTACATGATTATCGGGTAAGATTAATATTGAAAAATACTAATGGTACATAACCACTTCCTTAAAATAGTAAACCACAAGGGGGACTACTAGTAACCTGTGTAAAGTATACTGTAGAGGTATTTTCAAATTCAGAGAGTTAACTATTAACACAGTCTTTGAGAATTAAAGGCTAGTGACAATTCAACTCGTACTGTAGGGAATTGATGAATTCTTACTCCGTAGTTTGGAGTCATGGGAAATTTGTTAAGAACAAAATGATAAGCTTACACAAAAGTGTAATTTCCGTGTAACATCCACCAGTTATTTTAAGACTAATTTCTCAATTGAATCGTTCCTCCTCACACAGTAACTAGCTAAACTTTGTATTTGAGTTAAAGAAGAATTCAGTCTTAATTTAGATGTCATGATACTTGTACCTGTGCTGTAATTTTTCATGTAACTTTCAAATTGAGTACCATTAAAAGGAAACATCTAGTTTTTCAATTATACTACATACTGCTACTACTTTGGCTTACAAAGTAAAGATTTGAATAATTCAGGTATATAATTTTAATTCCATTATTAACTCTCCTAGGGATTAAAAAAAAAAATATATTCTTAAACTAAATTTGTAGTTAGTTTGAAACCTCTACCAGAGTATCGCAGACAATAACTCCTATACTGTACATGACCACTTGACATTTTAAATAATTATTCAATCAACTATTTATGGTACAGTATTTTTAATGATTAAATTTAAAGTACTATAGTATTTCCACAAACTTATATGTGTACAACATTATATTTCTCCATGGCAAATATGGATGAATATATACCCAGTACGATCAAACTTAAGACCCAATGAAACTTGACATTCTCAAATAAAATTAATATTACGACTATTACCTTGAATTTTCTGGAATAAATCTTGATCGAGTTTTTGAGAATCGAGTTCCTTTGAAAAATTAAATCAATCAGGCTTTTGCTAAACCAACCATTGACTTGTGGAAAGCCCATTGTTATCACACTTAATGTACTGTACATCATCCAGTGTTAATGTTGGAAAAGTGCCTGCAACAATGAAATCTGCAATCAATCACTGAATGATGTTACTGTATTAAAACAGTATGTATACCCTTGCACCCCTCAGTGCAATACCCAGTGCCGAGACAGAAATAAAATATAAAACCAATAATTACACTAACATGATGCAGTAGTAGAATTGAAAATACATTAGCATTCTCTTGGGTTCTGTTAATAAAATGAAACTATTAAAAAAGTTGAGGAATCCTGAGGTTTAGGGCTAAATCGCAAGCACTGGGACTCTCAAGTCATTCAGCATTATATAATAGGCCAGGGAATTTATGAGGTTTTACTCACGTAATCTTATGCTAGAGGAGGTTTAGACATTATTTCAGGTCAGTATCAAGTTACATTGATTAAGCTTTATACTGTAATCAATTGCTAGCACATATAGTAAATTACATTGTAAAGCCTATCAAACAGTAATATGATGGAAACCTACAACTGTGATCTGACCTAAACTGAACTATCAAAAGACATGTAGCAACCTGCTGAAAGTGCCAGAAAAAAATATAGCAAAAGCTTAGAAGCGCTACACTATAAGGAACATGTAGTCAATGTATTAAGTGACTACATCTGTAGAAAGATTAAAATAGCAACCAATCAGAAATCTATTCATATTGCTAGACCTAAATCATGATGACAATTATCCACAACAGCAGTGAAGAAGGTTTTATCTTACAATTGCAGCAGAAACAAGATAAATTACCAAGATGAATTACTTCAGACAGTAACACTACACAGCAACTGCTGTATATTCTACCAACTTGAAACTGCTGCAAAAGCTTAGGAAATGTTATGATCCACCATCTAAAAACATACCTTGCAGTGCTCCAGCATGACTTGGATGGTACCACAAAAGCTGAAAGCATGATGCAAGGTGACACCCTGCAGAGGTAGCAAGATGAAAAGCTAGGCCTACTGTCTTAGGAAGAGGTAAGGCAATGCCCTGAAGTAGGAGCAAATCTAATGTGTTCCCTAGCAACTAACGCATGGGTGAGCTGGTGAATCTTGCATCCACAACAGTACAAAGATAATTTTACACGAAAAACTAAGATAAAGCTTGACAATCATTACTAGATTAAGATACAGAAGCCAACCATTCAGCAAATTGTTTTATATTTTGTCTATGAAAATAAAAAACTATATAAATGTATCTGCGTCTTCTTCGCCCTTAGAAGCACGAATAAAATTGTCCAGAGCCTTTTATTTTTCCTAAAATAAAATCTTGTAAGTAAAATTTCTAAAAGAACAACCTGGTAATCTCAAAAAGTTTCCCTATTGTTCCAACAGAAATACAAACTTTGAACCCTTATAGTCGAAGTCAACAATTTCCCTGCAGGGAGCAGGAAGCCCTAAGTTAGTTCCAAACTTAGTGGATATAACAAATAACGGTAATGTCATATATATAAGGTCTAGGAGACCATATAAGGAACTCGTTCAAAGTAAAGGCACTTATACAAACCCACAGATATAGTACTTTCAAGTAATTCTCTGGTAAACTTCCATCAGGACGACATGGCTGAGCTCAAAAACCGGATTTTGAGCAAAGCGAAAAATCTATTTTTGGGTGATATGGCCATGTCGTCCTGATGGACCCTTCCTTCTTTCAAAAGGAGTAAAACAACTATGTAATGAAAGACCCCACTCAAAACTACTCTATCTGCGGCTATTCCTGCTTAAATGCATCAAGGAACAATGCTCTATCTGCGGATATTCCTGCTTAAATGCAACAAGGAATAATGCGCCGTAGTAGTACAGGGAGGGGATCCACCGGGTAACCTTGATAACGGCTCCCCTTCATTTCGCCACTCTTCCCCCTCAAAGAGTAAAATCTATTCGGGGTGAAGATTGCCATGTGTCGTTTCAAAACATACGTCCCCTGATTTTATGAGATATCCTTAAAGTTATATTAAGGATACTCGCGCCAGGAGTTAGAATTCTGGAGACCTATGGTTAATTATCTGGGAGTATCACTGTAGCTAAATATCCCTTAGAAAGCTGCTTAAAGGAGCCTTCCATCAGGACGACATGGCCGAGCCCAAAAAATACCATAAACTAATACAGGTGCATAAAGTGAACAAATTATAATTAGGGTCATCTAATACTTCTGTAGTAGAATTGTATGCAGCCTAATAGGTTTATCAAAGTAACTAAATTTTGTAGGCTAGCATGGTTCAATATGTAATAATAGTACCCTACACAACTAGATACATAGTCGAATTAAACAGTTCCAGGCCTTGTGGCAATAATAACCACAGACATATATCCTAACCCAAACAAGGGAATTGAATCAAGACTCGTCCTACCTTACCTAACATAAGAAGGTACTATACTGTAGTCTTAGAGTGGGACATCCTATAAAGAAAACTTTTTATTAAAATATACATTAGCAAATGCAGCAGACTACATTAAAAATTTATCTACTTGCCAAGAATCGTCCACTGACAATGTGTATTTTGTTACTGATCATCCTATGAAAAGTATGAAGTGTGTATTCACATGAAATCTCATACCGAGTAACACATTTTAACATATTTTAGTTACTGTATATCAAACCTAAGACGATCTGGTTTTTCATCATTCTAAGGATTGTTTTTTTTTTTTTTTATTTGGGCAAGGCAAAGTGCTTAGGACTATTCAACGCAGTCATTTCTTTAAAAGAAAAGTTGTAGCAAAGCAAATTAACAAATTAAAGGCCGTATCTTAATCAAGGTCCACCATACAAGCTTGTTTAGCATTTGATTTATGGGTAAACAACCTCTTCTACACCCGATTACTGATTAAACAATTAATAGAGGAAACAATTAACCAAATTACTAACAATAACTCTTCGATCTTACCGTATTACAAAATGTAACAGATGACTATAACTGGTCTGGTAAGAAGAGCACGTCACTACTATTGTAAGAGCACTGGTAAACTGTAACAACTAACAACTAACAAACGGCCTATATACGACAGAAAGTTCATTCATAGCTAACGCATATGTAAAACCTCTTCCCCCAAACCCCGCCCCCTCATTAACTTATTTAAAATTGCCAATCAATTAAAATCTGTCATTGACTGTAACGTGGATTTCCTAGAATTTGGCCATATTTTCGATTGTTTGAGAATAATTATAAAGACAGGAAATCGCTGACGAATTGCATCATTGCATGGTATTTTGCATTCTGCTTGCATAATGAATTACGCGTATATATATATATATATATATATATATATATATATATATATATATATATATATATATATATATATATATATATATATATATATATATATATATATATATATATAGATTGCGCTAAACTACGGTGAATAAAGGGCTAGATATTACTTCTTGTCTCAGTGAGCCTCCAGAAAACTGGTTTTAAATCAATTATCTCATAACTTGAAAAAAAAAAATCTTGGATTTATATTCATAGCAAATCAACAATAGGCCAAATACAACAACAACAACAAAATCTTGGATTAACATTCATCGAAAATCAACAATAGGTCTAATAACAACAAAGCCTACAACAATCATCATCATCATCATCATAGTAATAAAAATGATAAATTGTGACCATTATTCTGTAATAGTCCTAGGCTAATAATAATAATAATAATAATAATAATAATAATAATAATAATAATAATAATAATAATAATAATAATAATAATAATAATAATAATAATAATTATTATTATTATTATTATTATTATTATTATTATTATTATTATTATTATTATTATTATCATTATTATTATCATTATTATTATTATTATTATTATTATTATTATTATTATTATTATTATTATTATTATTATTATTATTATTATTATCAGAGTTTTCAAAGTTACGTAGTTATTTTTATGAAGAAATTGACATTATGGAAACGAGTGATAGCAGGGACGAGAAATTCCCCTAAATTCTATGTCAGCTCTTAAAGTTAAATGAAGTTATGCTATATGCAAGTCCCCAGGGTCATATTGTAACTTATCACCGAGTTTGGGGTAATGAAATGGCAGAGTTCATAATGTCATTTACTATTATAGCATTTATGTAATTTTAATTACATCAAAGTTAATACAAGAATAGTTTATTTGTAAGTCTGGTGTGAAAACTGTACAAGTGAATATCTTTTCAATAAGGTTTAATCATATAGGCAGAAGACAATTACTAGAAATTTCTCGGATGTTTACATAATTGTATGATTGTTAGAGGCATCTGCTGGATTCTATTGAAAACAATTAGCTCTAATTTTATTTAATGAAAATCTAAAGTACTTTCCTTTTTTAATTGTCATAAGATAAATCTATTAAACGGAAAATATTAATAGTTAAATTTATTCCCTGCAAGATACCATAAATGGCAGATTGCGAGATATATTTTGTCAAAATCGAAAACCTTATAAGGAATAAGTGATCCTGTTTCTGGTAATACGTAAAAATTAAGACGTCTGCTAGCGAAGAAGAAAAAGAATTGCCACAACATTTTTCTCATTTAGTATTTTGTAATGAATGAAAAAATCCAGATTTATGAAAATATTCAAACGAAATACTTTTGAAATTTCAACCAAGCTTTAAAAACTCATCAGATAATGAAAAATGGGTAAATTTTGCTCTAGTCCACTTCCATCGAAGAATATAAGGCTGTGTTCACTGTCAAGAAAACAGCTGCCAATTTTGAAAAGAATGTTTCTTATTACAGAAAACGTCATGTTTACCATGACTAAACTAATATCATGCTCGGCATAGACTCGGTACAAGATGCTCTCATTATCATTTAGAATGTTCCATAGACACACGGAGGATTAATCTTGGACACCAAAGTAACATATTCATGGCATGATTTATGCATGATTCAGTTATATCGATGAAATAAAACTAACGATAAATAATTTTGACCAGCGTCACAGTCTTTCATAAATCTTTTCAGTGATATTTTGGTTAATTCTTGTATCTAGAAATTTTGATTTCACTAGATTTGGAATATAGTTGAACAACAACATTTCATAAATAGGGAGAGACTACTTATCTTTCATATCATGATTGATAAAAATTTATCACGTTTTATTCAAAATACAATACCACAAATAAATGATGGCAAAATCTATATAAATTCACAATTAACAGCTGTAGGCCTTATAAAAATTCAGTCCACATTATCGATGAACTTTTTAGTCAAATAACGAAATAACCCCAAACTTTTTAGTTTTCGTGTAATAAAAAAGGAAGTGGAATCAATAGTGATTGGGGGATATTAGAATACCCTTAAATAAGACAATAGATCAGCCATATAGCCTTTATCAAAACATAACGCAAATGCTTTAAGATAAAATTTTGACATCATATTGTTGTCTATAAATAAGCATCTTTGCTTTAAATCAAAATAGAATCTACCAAGATCGAGCGAAGCTATAATTAAACTGCAAATCATATCTGCTTATACCCTATGTTCTATTGTAACTCGAAAGCTTGTTATATATCAGATAAACATACTTGTATTCCGTATTTACTTTATTAATAATGTACCCAAAATATTTCTATAAATATAGAATCAATAAACCAACAATCTGCTCAGTGATGTCAGAAGTCTTATAAATGATTAGCTATGTTGGTTAAGCAATTATTAACAGAGATATGACAGTATGATAGACAGATCAGAAATAAGCGGTTGAAGTTAGGAGTTATTAACATAAAACTTCACATCAAGTATGACTGAAAAAAAAAAGAAAAAAAAAAAAAACAATGTGGTAGATCAATGCCTTATTTACGAGATACACATGCGGAATCCAGGTGGAATTTCAGTGCATCATAGATGATAATAACTTAGGTGCTTTAAAAGAGTTAAGAAGAAAAGATCCAATATCTATAATGAGCCTATCACTATCCATTAAGGAAAAAATGCGGTAGTATAGTCGTCAAAGTAACTAAGTCTTTCCGATGAATGATAAAAGTGAATTCTCACGCCATCTGTTCGTTGCTAAATGAAATATGAAAGGAATCCGTAAAGCTATTGAGAAACTATTATATTAATTTCTATAAATGCTTTGTAAAATCTAATATTTATTGAATAGAGAGTTGATATAAATATCTTCCATATTTCCATACTAAAAAATACAACATTAGGGTCTTATTACGCAGGCAAATAATTTTTATAAGAAAATATGAAATCCAGTCTGGCAATACCATAAAAACAAGGATCCTTGAGCTAAGGAGAAACTGAATTACCCCCATAGGATAGCGATATATCGTTTCATTAAAACTTGCTATGAAAAAAAAATGATATTAAAAAAATTCAGCTTCATTGTGAAAGGAAGGTTTTAGAAGCCATAAAAGTCACACGAGGCTTTAATCTTGGTTTTATATCGTCTCCCAAAAAAAATTAATGTTGGCTAATTTGGGTGTGACCGTAGGAAGTAAAGCCCGCCAGATTTTAAAATGAAGGTATATTCAATCTTCTTGATAAATAAAAAGAATGCTTCTCTGTAATTAAATTAATGCCAAATGTTAGACTCGGTATTCAGTTAGAGATGAAGCCACATATTAGACAAAGATCTACGAATAATTTCACCTTCGTAGGCCTAGTAAAGTTAGCCTACCATTGACACAAACTTATCTCTGTCATATTCTATACTCATAAAACGATGCAAAATGTTACCGAAGCATCTCACCCATGTGACATAGGAGGTGGTGTCACACTGGTTCGTTGTCAGTGAGATCTTTTAGCATCTTGCGTCAATCTTTATATCTGGCAGCAAATAATTTTTCTAATTGGGAACTAAAATCGAGGCAACTTATTCTTAAGTGACACAATAGCCATCAAGTCTACTTCACACATAACACAAATCAATCTTATTATAACTTTCTTGACATCATATACTGTAGCATATAGATAGGTATATCTGCTTTATATCACAATAAAATCGACGATATTAAGAGTAACTGTGATTTAATTGCAAATCATATCTGCTTTCATGCCCTATACTCTATTATAACACGACGGACTTTTAATTCATTACCATATAAACATATTTGCATTCCGCATTTTTGTTATTAATACATCCAAAAATATGTTTCTAGAAATATAAAATCACTAAACTATCAATTGGTTCAGGGATGGCAATAGCCTTATCAACGATTAGCTATGTTGGTTAAACAATCATTAAGACATATGTGAGTATGATAAAGACTGGTGAGAGATAAGTGGTTAAAGTTAGGAGTTAGTATTATAAAAAATAAAAAAGGCTCATCGATTACGACTAATAAAATCGAGGAGTTATTTCAGTATATATTTACCGGTTACAATGTCGAATCCTGGTGGAATTTTGATGCATCACAAATAACAATAACTTGAGTGTTTTAAACGAGATACAAAGGAAAGAATCCAATATCTATTTAGAACCAGTTATAACCCATTAGGGACAAATGCGGAAGTATAGTCGTCAAACTAACCCTACATCTTTCCGATGAAAAGTGAATTCTCACGCCATCTATCTCTTGCTAAAAGAAATATGAAAGGAATTTGTAAAGCTATTGAGAGACTATTATATATACTTATACAAATGCTTTGTAAAATCTAATATTTATCAGACAGTGAGTTGATATAGATATTTTTCCTTTTTTCATAATAAGAAAAATACAATATTAGAGAATTTTTACGCAGTCATAATAATTTCCTACAGAAATATGGAATCTTGTCTGGCAATACCATAAAACATGGATCCTTGAGCTAAGGAGAAACAGATTTACCACTATAGGATGGCGTTAAATCCTTTCATTATAACTTACTATGAACAAAAAAATGGCGTTAAACAAAAAATAGTTTCATTACAAAAAGAAGCTTTTAAAAGCAGTAAAAGCCACACGAGGCTTTAATCTTGGTTTTTATCTTCCAAAAATTTTAACGTTGGCTGATCAGGGTTGGACCGTAGGAAGTAAAGCCCGCTAGATATGAAAATGAGGGGCTATTCAAACTTCTTGTTAAATAAAACGATAAGCTTTATGATAATCAAATTAATTCCAAATGTTAGACTTGGTGTTCAGTTAGAGATGAATGCCACCCATTAGATAAAGATCTATGAATAATTTCACCTCTGTACTATAAATAAATTAGTTAGCCTAGCATTGATGCAAACTACTAGGTTTTTCACATTCAAAACTAATAAAACTATTTTTTTTTTCTTTTACTGGAGTAGCTCATTCGAGGTGGTGTAACACTAGTTTGTTGTCAGAGTCCTTTTAGCATCTTGCATCAAGCTTTATATCTGGCAGCAAATAATGATTCTATTTTAGGGAAATAATCTTATGCTCAAGTGACGTAATACTTACGCACATGCGTGACTTCAATTTTGCCGACATTTAAGCGTAATTAATGACTAATCGGAGTGAGGGGGTGTTAGTAAGGTGAGGAGAAATGTGGAAGCAAAATGCTCAAGATAACCCGAATAAAATTTCGCTAGTTTGACATTGTCTATGATGGTCGATTCAGACATTTTTGTTTTCTATTTTTAGAGCCATCTGTTGGCCGCTATTTAAAACAATAAAAGAAGTTTTCTGATTTACCGAGAACCTAATGTATTTTCTTTACAAATTATAAAAAAAAAAACTTATTTGTACAGAGAAATAATAACAACATACAAATTAATAATGATATATTATCATTGATGACAAACTAAGAAATATTTTCACCAACGTCTAAAACACACAAGGGAATAAGTGATCCTCATTCTGGCAATACATAAAAATGGAGGCGCCTGCTGGCGAGGAGTAACAGAAGCACCACAAACTTTTTCTTGTTTAATATGAAAAATAACAAATTAGAATAAAAATAATACTTGAAAAAAAAAAAACACCTTTCAAAACATCAATCGTCATAGAAAGCTTTACATTAGCTTTGTTTGAACTCTCTTGAACCTTTAACGTTTGGAGTTTTTTTAGGGTGAGAGGGGTTGGGAGGCCAAATTTTAAAGTTAATGGCTCTCAAATATTTCCTTATAGAAAATGACAAGCCTAAATACAACTAGATTAACAGTAAATTTCAATTTCCACCTTCAGCTAGAGATGAAGTCACCCATAGGGAATTATAGATGAGTTAATATACCTCTGTAGTAAGGTTACTCATGTAAATTTATAAAAACAACCAAGATTACCACTCAAGTGGTTTGACGCTACCTCAAATGGTCAATTTAGGTCAAGTGACCATAAATCAGCCAGCATGTCAATATCCAAAGAGTGATATCTGACGAATCACTTGTAGAAGAATTTTATTTTCCTTCTTTAAACCAACTCAACTTCAGCTATATGAATGATACTCGCACACCATATGCAATCATAATCAAGAGCAGAAAGGCATGCAAACCATCTCTCTCTCTCTCTCTCTCTCTCTCTCTCTCTCTCTCTCTCTCTCTCTCTCTCTCTCTCTCTCTCTCTCTCTAATATGCCCCTTTCTACGTACGTTGTAATAACTGCCTTGGACTGTTTCGTCTTCGATGATTCGTGTCGAGTACATTATTGCGTCATCTCCTCGGATGCAACAAAAATCGAGAGATGTAGCGACAATGTTTGGTAAGGAATGGATACGATAGAATTTGTTACTTTTCTTAAATTGATATATGCAAATACATATAGGCTATTGCAGGCCAATATATTTATCTCCAGGTCTACATTCTGTGGTAACCACAGTCACACTCCCAACCTTACAAAAATCTATAATATAATGAAAATATTTCATCCGATGTTTCAAACCAGAAGCCCTAAAGTCAATTTTCATTGTAGACTTTCGGCAACAATTGCAACACTGAAAACAGATGCTAGGAACGAATTCCTGCAAGCAACAAACATCTCAGATGGCAGGGATAAACAAAGTTGCAAACAACAGGCTCCAAGAGGACTATGTAAACTAAGTCTGAATGAGACGTTGACTATCACCATGGTGATATTAGTCTAAATCATCTTCGGGGTGGAAATAGATTTTGATATAATTTTTTAGCGTCAAACCACAGAAGAGAGACAACTCATTTAAATGACCCAATTGTGACGCAAGTATGCATTACATGTTAACAAACTTGTAACGTGTATAAGTATATTTATGAATATACATTTACAGTATATTGTATATGATGGTTTGATTGCTAGTATTTATGTACATAGATTTAAATGTGTATAAAAAATGCATATTAAATATTACGTACTTTGCCTAGTTTTAAAACAATTTCTCGAAGTAATTGTAAAGCAAAATTTATCAGAAATAATTTCATTACGTCACGAAATATTATTCAGCGACTATTTGCGTAGATGCAAAGAATTCCATTTAAAATCCTTCAACACAGAGTAAGTTATTTTTGTAAAGCTGTCTTCTACCTGACCTGGACACTCAAACACTAGGGGTCAGCTTGACTGTATATTAGCTTTGGTTTTATTATCTTTCATGATATCATTTGAATATAGATATGAGGAATAAAACAACAATAGTTTCATCTAGGCTCATAAAGAAATATTAGTACTTGAGCGGTCCTCCGAAAAGGGAAGCTTGAGAGGCGCTCTTGATTCTTTTGGGCTCTTCAGTTCCCTTGTGAAGTATATTTAGGAATCCCGCCTTTCCCCCCCCCCCTCTCTCTCTCTCTCTCTCTCTCTCTCTCTCTCTCTCTCTCTCTCTCTCTCTCTCTCTCTCTCTCTCTCATGCACTAAAGACCCAGTATGGAGACGATTTAACAGTAAACGAGCAATTTGCGGTGTGAAGAAATGTTGAAGCTTTCGAACGAACATGATAATATGACTGTGAAGAGTAGAGTAGGGTTCCCTTGCTGTAGAGGACCAGATAAAACCAACCATTAATGTAAAGTAAATTAAAGATAGATAAATTTTTTCTCGAAGGGAATGACATGGAACTATTTTAGTTCTTATAACTTCTGCTTCATCACTGGTCATTCAGTCACCAAAATTAAGCAACGCTGGGTCGAGTATGTAATTGGATGGGTGACCGACTTGAAAAGATTGACCCCATCGACACATAAATCCTTCTAACATCTGAGGGACAAGCAGGCTTATTTAATAGTTACTGCCATAAAACTCTCTGGTAATGTCTCCTCTCAGTGGAAAGGGACATATATTACATGGTAGGTTGGCCAGGGCACCAGCCGGCCGTTAGAAATACTACTGCTAGAGAATTATGGGGTTCTTTGACTGGTCAGACAGCACTACGTTGGATCCAAGCCCTTGTTACGGTTCTTTCCCTTTGCCTACACATACACCATGTAGTCTAGCCTATTCTGTACAGATTATCCTCTGTCATACACCTGACAACACTGAGATTACCAAACAATTCTACTTCACTCAAGAGGTTAACTACTGCACTGTACTTGTCCAGTGGCCACTTTCCTCTTGAGAAGAGACTCTTAAGCTATGGTAAGCAGCTCTTCTAGGAGAAGGACACTCCAAAATCACACCATTGTTCTCTAGTCTTGGGTAGTGCCCTATCCTCTGTACCATGGTCTTCTGCTGTCTTTGGTTAAAGTTCTTTTGCTTGAGGATACACTCGATCACACTATTCTTATCTAATTTCTCTTCCTCTTGTTTTGTTAAACTTTCTATAGTTTATATAGGAAATATTTATTCTAATGTTGTTACTGTTCTTAAAATATTTTATTTTTCCTAGTTTCCTTTCCTCACTGGACTATTTTCTCTGTTGAGACCCCTGGGCTTATAGCATCCTGCTTTTCCAACTAGGGCTGTAGCTTAGCCAGTAATATATATATATATATATATATATATATATATATATATATATATATATATATATATATGTATATATATATATATATATATATATATATATATATATATATATATATAAATATATATATATATATATATTTATATATATATATATAATATATATATATATATATATATACATATATATATATATGTGTGTGTGTATGTATGTATGTATGTATGTATGTATGTGTGTGCGCGCCTTACCCATTGGGGCCCTTTGACTAAATTAACCCATGTAGGAAAAATAAGGATAGAAAAGAGAACATTGTTTATTTCAATTACCAAATGTATCTGAATATATGAGTAGTTTCATATTCCCGGTACGTTAATAATTTCCAGAATTTTCAAGCAGGAAGAAATAATTATACGACGATGCAAGAATTGCACTGAAAATTAATAATCGTAATATCAATAGTTTTTAAATGGTTGTAAATAATCAAAACCCTTAATTTGAAATATATTGCACGATTGTGATTATTTGCACTTACTGAATTAATAATTACGTTAATAATGTTTGTTTCAACGATTTTGAATTTCACTCGAGTTAACTTCATTAGAGTATATGACTTTGCTGGAAATATTATCTTAAATATTCAAATAGCTATGAATTATTATCTTGTACAGTAAATGTATATTGTAAAATGAATATAGTATTAGATACGCTTGTATTACAACAACAAAAATACAATGAAAGTCATGAGACCAAGATTGAGGCTTGAGAAAACTTAGACCCATTTGCTTTGTCCCAGGTCGTAAACCGATTTATAGGTCTGCAAGTTTCTTTTTCATAAGAGTACGGGATAATATAAATCATCTGTATAAAATCATAGAAATTTTGTAATGCACCATGAATTTTTAACATCTACAATTGCCTTTCTGACGATTCATATTTTTCTGATAGTCATCAACCTATGTAAACATATAGATTGCGGTCTTTATATAAAATATAACAAGATTAGAAACAAATTGGTGCAATTTTTATAATTTAAGGATAATATTGCCAATTTATCAAAAATCTATATTGTTAATTTCAATATCAGGTGTTATTTTTGTCTGAAATTTGATAGTGTTATGAATATAACAAATTTGAACAGTCAAATTGTGTTTTCAGGTGAATCAGAAATGGCAATACGACTTCATAGGTTGTTTTTTCATTACAATTATCCTTCAATATAAACGTTAAGTGAATGGAACATCAAAGCCAATCTCAAAATTACAAAATTTCAGGCGATTTTAAGCATTTTGCTAAGCTTGCTCCGAACCTCCCTCTCTATCCTCTCACCTTAATTAGCCAACAACGATAGTTAATTAACGGCAAAATTGAAGTCACGTATGTGCGTAAGTGTAACGTCCCACAT
>NC_090733.1:118605131-118610131 GCF_036898095.1 Palaemon carinicauda
CACAAAATTCCAGATTGATTGATTAGTCTGAATTCATTTTAGCATCACAGCAAATTTCGGGAATCTAGAATATGTGAGAATTCGTCCATGTAGTATTCATATGTAACCAGGCATACATAAATACGCATACATATATACATATACAGTATATAAACACATCAGAAACGTGTATCCTTACTAAAGGCTTAGATCACAAGCTAGTTACAACCCAAAGAGCTATGGAAAAAAAGGATGATGGGAATAACATTAACACTATAGTCCATTTCTTTTAGCGAGGCAGATTTGCACCGACTCGCAGCAGTGCCCTTCAAGCTCGGAAAAGTTTCCTGATCGCTGATTGGTTAGAATTATCTTGTCCAACCAATCTGCGATCAGGAAACTTTTCCGAGCTAAAAGGGCACCGCTGCGAGTTGGTGCAAATCTGCCTCGCTAAAAGAAATGGACTATAGGAGACAGAAGAAATAGTAACATGGATACGTGACCAAACTAAATTAAAGGTTATATTAACAACATATAAGATAAAGAAATAGACATGGGCAGGATATATAATGAGACTGACATATAATAGATGGCCATTAAGAATAACAGAATGGGTATGAACTAAGAAAATTTGCTGTATAAACCGGCATGGGAAGACCATAAGCAGACGTGAGTGGAAGGGCATCTCTGGGGCCTTTATTCTTTAGCGGACTAATGACCAAGGATGAAGATGTTAATACAAACACACACATACTGTGTATATATATATATATATATATATATATATATATATATATATATATATATATATATATATATATATATATATATATATATATATATATATACATATATATACATATATATATAATATATATATATATATATTTGTATGTATAAATATATATATATATATATATATATATATATATATATATATATATATATATATATATATATATATATATCATCTTCATCTCCTACAACTATTGACGCAAAGGGCCTCGGTTAGATTTCACCAGACGTCTCTATCTTGAGCTTTTAATTTAGTACTTTTCCGTTCATCATCTCCTACTTCACGCTTCATAGTCCTCAGCCATGTAGGCCTGGGTCTTCCAACTCTTCTCGTGCCTTGTGAAGCCCAGCTAAACGTTTGGTAAACTAATCTCTCTTGGGGAGTGTAAACAGCATGACCAAATAATCAACATCTACCCCTCATCATGATCTTATCCACATATGGAGCTCAAGTAATCTCTCTTATAGTTTCATTTCTAATCCTGTCCTGCCATTCAACTTCCAATATCCTTCGGATGGCTTTGTTCTCAAATCTACTAAATCTATTGGAGATTGTTTCATTGTTATATCAAAACTCATGTCTGTACAGTAACCCGATGTCACTAAACTGATGTATAGTCTGATTTTTATATGAAATTTCAGGCGATTTGATTTCCAAAATTTACTCAGCCTAGCCATTTAAGTAGTTATGTCTTGTAACGAAGAGAGAGAGAGAGAGAGGAGAGAGAGAGAGAGAGAGAGGAGAGAGAGAGAGAGAGAGAGAGGCATATGAATTCAGTTGCGTTAATGCTGGAAGAGAGAGAGAGAGAGAGAGAGAGAGAGAGAGAGAGAGAGAGAGAGAGAGAGAGAGAGGAGAGTATTCCCCACTCCCTCTTCTAGCAAACCGTCATAACTTCCGAATCTCTTTGAAACACCATCAGCATCATTTTCCCGGCCGATGTAATCTCGCTTAACGATTCCTTTGTAGCCCACGTATGGAAGAGTAATCTATCTCGGCCTTGTTCAACGCTAGTACGATGATTTGAAGGTAACAGGGTGCTGTATACGGGTCTTCTTTTTTCTGATAAACTATACTAGTTTCTGTTTTTATATTGGCAGTGAGGGGACATCTGTACATATTACCGGTAAATAACAGTCTAAATTTCTGTAATTAACAAGCTAACAAGCTCCGTTGATGACACAAAGAATGGAATATACCTTAGACTCATCAAAACTAAAGTAACCTACGGCAAAGGTTTAGAACGAGGAGAAATATTGAGGCTAATCGATTGCGACTAAAGTTATAAATTCATTTTGTTCAAATGAAATGAGTAAAACGATTGCCATATTCCAACTATAGGTTACATATCGACTGACCTACGTATGCACGCACACACACATCTTTCCCTATATATTAAAGAGCAAGTGTTTGACTAATATATATATATATATATATATATATATATATATATATATATATATATATATATATATATATATATATATATATATATATAGGCTATATATATATATATACCAAGGCACTTCCCCCAATTTGGGAGAGTAGCCTACATCAAACAAATGAAACAAAAAAGGGGACGTCTCCTCTCTATGTTCCTCCCAGCCTGACAAGGGATTAAACCGAGTTCGGCTGGTACTGCTAGGGTGGCACAGACCACCCTCCCACATTATCCACCACAGATGAAGCTTCATAATGCTGAATCCCCTACTGCTGCTACCTCCGTGGTTTTCCAAGGCACCGGAGGAAGCAGCAAGGCCTACCGGAACTGCGTCACACTCGCTTACCATTCATTCCTATTTCTAGCACGCTCTCTTGCCTGTCTCACATCTAGCCTCCTATCACCCAAAGCTTTCTTCACACCATCCATCCACCCAAACCTTGGCATTCCTCTTGTACTTCTCCCATCAACTCTTGCATTCACCACCTTCTTTAGCAGACAGCCATTTTCCATTCTCTCAACATGGCCAAACCACCTCAACACATTCATATCCACTCTAGCTGCTAACTCATTTCTTACACCCGTTCTCAACCTCACTACTTCGTTCCTAACCCTATCTACTCGAGATACACCAGCCATACTCCTTAGACACTTCATCTCAAACACATTCAATTTCTGTCTCTCCGTTACTTTCATTCCCCACAACTCTGATCCATACATCACAGTTGGTACAATCACTTTCTCAAACAGAACTCTCTTTACATTTATGCCCAACCCTCTATTTTTTACTACTCCCTTAACTGCCCCCAACACTTTGCATCCTTCATTCACTCTCTGACGTACATCTGCTTCCACTCCACCATTTGCTGCAACAACAGACCCCAAGTACTTAAACTGATCCACCTCCTCAAGTAACTCTCCATTCAACATAACATTCAACCTTGCACCACCTTCCCTTCTCGTACATCTCATAACCTTACTCTTACCCACATTAACTCTCAACTTCCTTCTCTCACACACCCTTCCAAATTCGGTCACTAATCGGCCAAGCTTCTCTTCCGCGTCTGCAACCAGTACAGTATCATCCGCAAACAACAACTGATTTACCTCCCATTCATGGTCATTCTCGTCTACCAGTTTTAATCCTCGTCCAAGCACTCGAGCATTCACCTCTCTCACCACTCCATCAACATACAAGTTAAACAACCACGGTGACATGACGCATCCCTGTCTCAGTCCCACTCTCACCGGAAACCAATCGCTCACTTCATTGCCTATCCTAACACATGCTTTACTACCTTTGTCGAAACTTTTCACTGCTTGCAACAACCTTCCACCAACTCCATATAACCTCATCACATTCCACATTGCTTCCCTATCAACTCTATCATATGCATTCTCCAGATCCATAAACGCAACATACACATCCTTACCTTTTGCTAAATATATCTCGGATATCTGCCTAACTGTAAAAATCTGATTCATACAACCCCTACCTCTTCTAAAACCACCCTGTACTTCTAAGATTGCATTCTCTGTTTTATCCTTAATTCTATTAATCAGTACTCTACCATACACTTTTCCAACTACACCCAACAAACTAATACCCCTTGAATTACAACACTCATGCACATCTCCCTTACCCTTACCCTTACCCTTACCATATATATATATATATATATATATATATATATATATATATATATATATATATATATATATATATATACATATACATATATATATAATATACATATATATTGTGTATGTATGTATTTGTCTGTAGGCTGTGTATCCACATGAGTGTGTGTGTGCACCGGTGGAAGAAGAGATAGAGAAAGAACGACAGGTTAAACTAACTTTCCCCCCTTCCATCTCCTTCAACACAACATCCAAATAATGAATTTACATTACAGAATTTCAACGAGGCTTTTGTAGTACGAGATGCGCCAGGAGAACCTTGCCTCTGTCATTCTAAATTCACAAAAGAATTTCCGAGCAGTGAATAAGATCGTCGTTTAGACTCGACAACGGTTCCAAGTCTTTTTATGGGTCTTGTTTGATTTTCATGTTGATTCATTTAAATTTCGATGTATTTATAATAGTTTGTTTACATCCTCACTTGGTATATGTTTTCTGACGATTTAGTCACGGCGCCAGTGAACTATAAATCAATGAATTAGTCACCTCATGTGACTATATGTCATTTCTAGCGTACGTGATCCATAAAAAATGACGGCTAAATATTTGAATAGAAATGCACGAACACGTGTACACGCATACGCACACAGATTCAACCCTCCCCTCCACCTCCACATTTCCCTTTCCTAACTACTCCTGTTCCTCCTTGCACGAGGAATGGAGAGACAGAGTTGTCATACGTTTATATATATATATATATATATATATATATATATATATATATATATGACAATTGCTCTTTAGTATATAGGAGAGATATCTACCTATCAACTGTGAGAGGAGGCTGATTTTGGGCTTGGAAATTGATAGAGAAGGAAGCAGGTTTATCCGGCCAGACCCAAATTCCTGCTTGGAACCGAGCGAAGGTGATAAGAGGTATCTGAGCTAAACGTGAGACGTCAATGTACATATTTTTGTTCTACATCTCGATATGACATTTCTCTTGGTAGGAAATATTTTCTTTTCTTTATTTTTTCAAGGGATTTTTATTTATGGAGTAAAGTTTTAAATGGCAGGCTAAAATAGGTTGTTGTTATCTGTATTATTATTGCTGTATATGTATATTCATTTATAGATAACGACTGT
>NC_090733.1:118615131-118617631 GCF_036898095.1 Palaemon carinicauda
AATAGTTCAAATACCTAAGAATAGCATAGTAAAAGAAGAATAGAAATGGTTGGGAGGTATTAACTAGAATTAATATACATACATACATACATACATACATACATACATACATACATACATACACATATGTGTGTGTGGGAGGGTGTGCGTGTGTGTTTGACTGTATACCAGAATTTCATACGCAGACGTGCGTATTTCCATCTATAAAAGGGGACATTCTCATAAATCAAGTATATATTTCATACATAATACTACTATTCTTAACATTATTATAAAAGATTCCTCTCTATATCCTTAGGCTATGACGAAGTGATCTCAAGTGATATGATATCACCTGATATCCTGGAATTTCTCCTGAAGACGGTCACGCAGAGAAACATCCCGCTTGTTTACTTAAGCAGCAACCGAGGTGATATGCGCAGGCATAAGGCAATGGCTTTCGTTTTGTGGGCAATTTGCTTCGTCTCAAGAGGATTTTCTTATCTTCGAAGGTAAACAATCAGTCTTATAAAAGACACAAGGATCTTTTGTTTACCAATAGCCGGCCATCCAACATTTTTTCGACTGGTATTTGAATGTTTTCTGTGGAGATTTTCTTAACGTTGAAAATAAACAATCTTTTGTTTTTATTAGAATACCTATCGCCTTCGGCAATCCATCCCTTTTGATATATATGAGGATTTTGTTTAAGAAATTTTGGATTTCTTATTTGTTGGTGTAGACGTATTTTGTTTATTTATACATTTTTGATAAACTTCGCTTTTTTTCCAGATTACATCGTTCGACTGATGTCCAAAGATCCTCGTATGACTAGAAGGATAAATGTCAGTGAAGATGTAACAACTACTTAACATTTAAATGGTACAGTCTCAATTTCCTCTATTGATTATAGGATTTACATTTCCTACTATACGTGATATCCTTGGTTATACATACATACATACAGACATACATACATACATACATACATACATATATATATGAATCTATATATATACATATATATGAATATATATATATATATATATATATATATATATATATATATATATATATATGTGTGTGTGTATTATTTGCATGTCTATATACACACATATATACATATATATATATATATATATATATATATATATATATATATATATATATATAAACGTATATGTATACACGCATATATATATATATATGCGTATATATATATATATATATATATAATGTGTGTGTGTATTATTTGCATGTCTATATACATATATATATATATATATATATATATATATATATATATATAAACGTATATGTATACACGCATATATACATGCGTGTATATATATATATATATATATAAATATATATATATATATATATATATACATACATACATAAAAATATATTATATACATATATACACAATAGATGTGTGCGTGCATACATATATATATATATATATATATATATATATATATATATATATATATATATATATATATATATATGTGTGTGTGTGTGTGTGTGTGTGTGTGTAATTATCAATTTTATCATTACTAGTATTAGCAGTAGCCTTGATTAGAGTAATCTCATAATCATAATATTAATCTTTTCATTGTTATCATCAGTCTTATTGTTGTTGTTATTTACATCTTAACTCATATCACAATGAGTTTTTCTTCATTTAGCTGATCCTTATCTACGAAAGAATTTAAGGAATAAAAATATATAATCTAAGGCTAAGGTTGCCTATTTTCCATTTATCCTACATTCTGCTCTCCACCACATTCTCTCAAATTCAAATAAACTATGCATACTTCTAAACCCTTGTGTAATACTCTTAAATTCATATCTCCAACGTACACCACTTTTCGATTACCTTCGCTGTACTTTGTTATTGTGGCATTTGTTCATCTCGACAGAGACGTACAGACTCTATAAAATAGAAAGGAAAATCGTGAAGAAACTTGAACTCCGTAATGAGAAAATGTAAAAAATAGGAGATACACAGTAAGACCATACTGACCGATAAATCGAGTTACTGTTGCTCGCAAGAAAATGTACAGAGAATTAAATCTAAAGTGGACGTTTTAAAGGTTTAAAGGTCACTCATGAATGGCAGAGGCAAGGGGCAGTGACATTGCCATAGCAAGCAGGACAATGCCCTAGAGACTGGCCATATAGTATATGATCAGCGCCCAAGCCTCCTCTCCACCCAAACTAGGACCAGGGAGGGCCAGGCAGTGGCTGCTGATGACTCAGCAGATAGACCTATAGGCTCCCCCAAACCCCCCAACCTTAGCTCACAAGGATGGTAAGGTTGCAGACACTAATGACACTATCGAGTTTGAGCGGGACTCGAACCCCCGACTGGCAATCACCAGGCAGAGACGTTACCAATCACGCCACAGCAAAGTTTAACGCAAACTAGATATACAAAGCATAGAACAACTCTAATGGGAGAGCCTTTGTTGTCGGTGCTCAAAATTTAACACTGTGATGAAAGTACAGTTGG
>NC_090733.1:118625131-118647631 GCF_036898095.1 Palaemon carinicauda
TCATCTTTTATTCCATGAAAAATACTGTATCTGCATAACTGTATGCCAGAAAAAACCTATGGTACACAATTAGATAAAAGCTTACGCTATTAAAGTTGAACTTTACAAATTTAATATTAACGATAGTTTGAAAAAAAAAACAAAGATTATTATTATTATTATTATTATTATTATTATTATTATTATTATTATTATTATTATTATTATTATTATTATTATTATGAAAGAAAGAATCTAGAGCGTCCCTTGGTTTTTAAATTCCACTTACAATGGCAGAGGCAAGGAACAGCGATCCTACAGCTTGTCCATATATACTTATGATCAGCACCTACGACCCCTCACCACCCAAGCTATGACCAGGGAGAGCCAGGCAATGGCTGCTGATGACTCAGCAGGTAGACCTATAGGCTCCCCCAAACATTTTCCCCCCAAAATTTTTCCCCCGAACACCAACCAAGAAGGATAATGGTGAGGTTACAGACACTAAGAGACTATCTAATTTGAGCGGTCTCGAACCCAAGTCTGGCAGAATACCAGTCAGGAATTATCACTGCAACGACATTAGGCAACGAAACACAATTACGTTAAGTATATCAAAATTTGACCGTGATATAAAAGTTCAACTTGAAAGTTCTTGAAGTTTCTGAACTTTTAAAACGAATGGCGCAAGTATAGATACAAAATTTGTTTCTCGTGAACACACACAATCTCTCCTCACCCCAAAGCAATCATACGCAAATGCACGTACACACAAACCTACAGTACACACAGAAGTACACACAAATGCTACACCAATCAAGGAAGAGGTAAACGAAATGGGGAAAGCAGACACGAAGGATAGAACCAAATGGTCTGAAAGGACGTAACACGAACTCCCTTCCAGCTAAGTAAATGCAAACAGTAATCTACTTAAGGTGCTGCTTTCGTATTCTGCTTGAAGATGCATGTTATCACACCAAGAAAGCATAATTATTTCAAAACTACAGCTTAATATTTCTTTTTAACTAGCTTAATCGAATGGCAAAACATTTGTTTTTAATTTCTTATTATTTTTAAAGTTATGCTTTTCTTTATTCATATTGATGTTTGATCAAATTTACTTCGCGTTTTCTGTGAAATTCTTCCATCCGAGTTTAAAATACTGCTTCATGCACGCAATGATCAATTGTAATGACATTCAACCCTTTATCAATAATTGTATCGATCATTTCCTTTTATTTTTAAACCAGAAACCAAGCTATTATAATCCTTACCATCTAATCTTATAGCCAGTATAAAAATATATACAGTATATATACTATTTATTGATTGATAGATAGATAAATCACACATACACACATATGTTTGTATATATATATATATATATATATATATATATATATATATATATATATATATATATATATATATATCCATATACATATACAGTATATATACACACACCACACACGTGTGTGTGTGCATATATGTATATACATATATATATATATGTATATATATATATATATATATATATATATATATATATATATATATACATATACATATATATATACATATAAATATATATATATATATATATATATATATATATATATATAATATATATATATATATATATATATATATGTGTGTGTGTGTGTGTGTGTGTGTGTGTGTGTGAAATATTTATATATTATTGGGTTACTCGTGTTGCTTTTTGCATGTATTAACGGGTAAGTCACAGTGCATGATTAGGAATATTTTAATTCTAAAAAGGAAATTCAAAATAATAATTTCTTATAGTTATCATACTGAAAAGCTTTTTTTATAGATCAGGTAAGTTTATTCAGTATTAAGCACGTATTTGGTGTTTTGGGAATTGAATATCTTTTTATGAAAACTGGAACATTTCATGGCAAAATTTGTTATATGTGTTGTTCATATTCTTGCAATCTTCGTGTATGACTAGTTAAGATTATTTATACGAAATGGGATTGTTTAAGATGATTAGTATTGAAAGGTATGATATTAATCAACTAACTTCAAATATCTATTCTGGATAAAATTTTCTTGTGATGGCTAATAGGGGGGGCATAAAGAAATAAATAAACTATATGAAAAGTAATAAACAATTAAAATATTTTAAGAGCAGTAACAACATCAAAACAGATGTTATATATAAACTAAAAAAAAGGGCTTATGTTAGCCTGCTCAACATAAAAGCATTTGCTGCAACTTTGAACTTTTGAAATTTTATCGATTCAACTACCCGATTAAGATCATTCCACAATTTGGTTACAGCTGGAATAAAACTTCTAGAGTACTGTGCAGTATTGAGCCTCCTGATGGAGAAGGCCTGACTATTAGAATTAACTGCATACCTAGTGTTACGAACAGGATGGTACTGTCCGGGAAGGATAATGCGTAGCTATAGTGCCGTATCCTTAGAAACCAATAACATGGGATAGATGTGCAATGAAGGTGACAGTAATGGAACAGCCAATTTATATTCCGTAGTATCTATTAATTGTGCATTCCCAGAGACGATCAAATACCAATAAGGACTATATGAATTTACAATAGTTTGCCTTTTATTATACACATAGGAAGAGTATTGCATTGTTAGTACTGATAAAATCATGGATAATTTCAGTAAAAAGTCGGGTGATTTTCTAAAACTTCAATAACTCTATTATTATTATTATTATTATTATTATTATTATTATTATTATTATTATTATTATTATTATTATTATGCTGCAACCCTAGTTGGAAAAGCAGAGTGCTATAAGCCCAGGGGCTCCAACAGGGAAAATAGCCCAATGAGGAAAGGAAAAAAGGAAAAATAAAATACTTAAAGACTACTAACATTAAAAAATATCTCCTATATAAACTATGAAAACTTTAACAAAACAAGAGGAAGAGAAATTAGATAGAATAGTGAGTACGAGTGTACCCTCAAGCAAGAGAACTCTAACCCAAGACAGTGGAAGACCATGATACAGAGGCCATGGCACTACCCAAGACTAGAGAACAATGGTTTGATTTGGAGTGTCCTTCTCCTAGAAGAGCTGCATACCATAGCTAAAGAGTCTCTTCTACCCTTACCAAGAGGAAAGTGGCCACTGAAAAAATACAGTGCAGTAACCCCTTAGGTGAAGAAGAATTGTTTGGTAAACTCAAGAGTGGTCAGGTGTGTGAGGAGAGAAGAGAATATGTAAGAATATGCCAGGTTATTCGGTGAGTGTGTAGGCAAAGGGAAAATGAACCGTAACCAAAGAGAAGGATCCAATGTAGTAATGTCTGGCCAGTCAAAAGACCCCATAACTCTCTAGCGGTAGTATCTCACCGGGTGGTTGGTGCCCTGGCCAACCTGCTACCTCAGTGTGTACTGTAGTGCCATAACCTCTGTATCATGGTCTTCCACTGTCTTGAGTAAGAGTTCTCTTGCTTGAGGGTACACTCGGGCACACTATTTATCTAATTTCTCTTCCTCTTGTTTTGTTAAATTCTTTATCGTTTATATAGGAAATATTTATTTTAATGTTACTGTTCTTGAAATATTTTATTTTTCCTTGTTTCCTTCCCTCACCGGACTATTTTCCCTGTTGGGACCACTAGGCTTATAGAATCCTGCTTTTCCAACAAGGGTTGTAGCTTAGTAAGTAATAATGATAATAATAATACTATATCCTGCAAACGTTTTTATCATTCTGCTTTTAATACATTTAAGTAATTGCGGGTCAGTACTTAAAATCCTAAGTATCTTCCCATCCACATCCACTTTTCGTTGGGATCATCGGTTTTCGGTTGCTATTTTTCCCTGTTGGAGCCCTTAGGCTTATAGCATTTTGCTTTTCCAATTAGGGTTGTAGCCTAGCTTGTAATAACAATAATAGTACTAATCATAATCATATTCATATTCATATTCATAATCATAATCACAATCACAATAAAAAAAATGAAAAAAATAAAAATAAAACAAAAATTTAAAAATAATAGAAAATAAAAAAAAATAAAAATAAAGATAAAGATAAAAATAAGAGTAAAACTTTAAATAATAATAATAATAATAATAATAATAATAATAATAATCCATGGTCTATATACGGGTTTGTCTAAACTCCTAATTAGCCGGTTCAGCTATAGCCCTTTCCGTTCATAGGTGTTCTTTTTATCATTTTCATTATCACCATCGCAATGTTTGTGAAAATACAAAGCATGTGCAATAAATATTGCTATAAATATAGTAGCAATTTCTCTCGCGTTGTCACAATAAACGACTTGGCTGGTCCTGCAGGAGCTTGTGCAAACAGTAATCTTTTATTTCTTTCGTTAAGAAACTATTTGTGTTCATCAACATATATATATATATATATATATATATATATATATATATATATATATATATATACATATATACATATATATATACATATATACATATATACATATATATATATATATACATATATACATATATATATACATATATACATGTATATATACATATATACATATATATATATACATATATACATATATATGCATATTTATATACATATACACATATAAACATACATATATATATATAGAGAGAGAGAGAGAGAGAGAGAGAGAGAGAGAGAGAGAGAGAGAGAGAGAGAGAGAGAGAGAGAGATCAAGGAGTTACAAGACTTATGGAAGTCTCAAAAACTAATAAAATATACAAACACATAAAGCAATTAAAAGGTTTATTGATTAATTCAAATTTAAAAACCCTATGAAAAATCTTCAACATTCCCACTGAAAAAAAAAAAAAAAAAAAAAAAAAAAAAAAAAAAAAAAAAAAAAAAAAAAAAAAAAAAAAAAACGTCTTGCGTCACCCTGTCACTGCACGTCTGACGCTCTTCTAAGAGTTTTCATTTCACAAAACTACATATTTTTCATCTTCCCGAGCTGCCGCAAATGTGAATTCATTCCAGAGCAAGTGGCGTTATTAAATAGCGAGACTTTTGAACAGCACCAAGACAAATTTAATCACAAAGTCACGTACTACTGTCGAGCATGTCCGCTCATACGTGCAATCCTTTTGAAAATGCCACTATCTACTGTTTACAGTAGGTGGATTTTCCAATGTGTCGGATGATGAAAAAAAAAATCCCACTTAAACGAGTGCAAACCAAGCTATAAAGAAGATTTTCATAAAATATTCATAAAATATTTTATTTTTTCTTGTTTCCTTTCCTCACTGGGCTATTTTCCCTGTTGGAGCCCTTGGGCATATAGCACCTGCTTTTACAACTAGGATTATAGCTTAGAAAGTGATAATTATAATCATAATCATAATAACAATAATAATAATAATATCGTTTGCTAGTATACCACGAATTCGTGGTATTTACGGGTCTGCTTAGTGTTTCTCCAAGACAAGGTATCCAGGAAGATCTATGCATCCGTGTACACTCGTAAGAGCATAGATATGCTAAAGGCCTTGTATGGTGCTGGTTGAAGGTGTCAAAAAGTAATTTTACGGTGCTGAAGATCGTCATTGTTTGTTAAAATAAGTTAGGGGGAAAATAAGGTAAGGATACCCTTTATATATATATATATATATATATATATATATATATATATATATATATATATATATATATATATATATATATATATATATATATATATATATATATATACAATTGTGACCCTAAATTTTTGAAAGGCATTCTTTTTTATAGATGTTGATATCAATGCAAATTTATTAATGAATAAATAAACTAATTAAATAAAATAAGGTTAAACGTTAAGAAGGCATGAACATATATATACAAAGCACACATAAAATTTCGCTTCCGAAGATTCATGAGAAATTTTATGTATTTTTTTTATTTATTTCAAATCCGTAAGAAACTTCAGACTCGAGGCAGATAATATATTGATGTTTTTAAAGGTTTAAAAGCAGTTCATAAATGGCAGAGGCAAGGGACAGTGTGATTGCCCTAACAAGCAGGACAAGGCCCTAGAGTAGAGACTGACCACATTTATTATTATAATTATTATTATTATTATTATTATTATTATTATTATTATCATTATTGTTATTATTATTATTATTATTATTATTATTATTATCATTAGCCAAGCTACAACCCTAGTTTGAAAAGCAAGATGCTATAAAGCCCAAGGGCTTCAATGGGGAAAAACATGATCAGCGCCCAAGCTCTCTCTCGAACCCACCTAGGATCAAGTTGGGTTAGACAATGATTGCTTATGACTCAGTAGATAGACCTATAGGCTTCCCGAAACTCCCCACCCTTAAATCACAATGATGGTGAGGTTGCATTGATCAAAGGAACTAACGAGTTTGAGCGTGACTTGAACGCCAGTCTGGCGATCACCAGTCAGGGACGTCACCACTTAACGTCAAATGTGACCTCAACTGTCTCATGTATTGTGTAATAGTGGTGTTTTAATGCCAATGGGGCAACATACTTGAAATCTAATTACGCTTGATGGCATTTTGTAATTACAGGTATTTGAATTTAATGAATAGATAAGAAAAAAAATAATTTACTATTTGATAATTGGTATTTTCATCAATAGTTAATTAATTGAATAAGAGCACTTCATTTAAAATAGCAATAAATTCGAAAGCATTAGTTATTCTCTGTCGTCAAAAGTAAATAAAAAAAATTTGGTAAAGATTTAAGCATTGAAAAAAAGAAAAAAAGGTAAGCTGAAGTCTTTGTTTCCATGTGGTAACTGTCTGTGAACCAAGAAATACTTTAAGCTCTCTTCATTATCAAATGACACGTACTTTAATCTGCGCTATTCAGGGAGTAATGTAGACAGTATAAATTTGCAGCATGCAAAGAATAACAAATTCTTATCTGCAAACACGATATTTTTGTCGTTAATTTTGATAGAAGTAATGCCTTTCATATCAAAGACATTCTTTCTGTAACTATTTCTATTCAAATATGTTATAAAAACAATGCTACGCATAAGTATCTGAGAAAGAATAGTTTTGAAAAAGACAAAAAAAAATTCATCTCATTACTTTCAGTCCCACTTTTCAGATACATCGAAAGAATATCAAGGCCTTTAATTAATAGATTAGCGTTAATATACACATTACCCTCAACAAACCAAAAAAAGAAATATCTTTACCCTAAGTCTTAGGGTAAGTTAACGGATACGGAAACCTATATTGGGGTGTCGCAGGGTGGGAATGCGACTCCTACGTTAGGTTAGGTGGAGAACCCTAGGTTAGGTGGTGTTCTCGAGTTTGTTTCCCTTTTGAGATTTGATTTTTCTGTACTAACTTTTGAAATCTAACATCGGGCCTGTCCCAGCTAACTTCAAACGCTCCATCCCATGTCCTGGGGTTAAAAGTGAAGGTAAACACACAAAGGCCTATGCATACGTAATGACTCTACACTGAATTTAATGTTTCAGAGATATTTGATAGAGTTCCTTTCTTAAACTTGTATTATTTTAGGAAACTACAAGCACATGGGTATATTTGAGAGAGAGAGAGAGAGAGAGAGAGAGAGAGAGAGAGAGAGAGAGAGAGAGAGAGAGAGAGAGAGAGAGAGAGAGAGAGAGAGAGAGAGTATAAATGTTACTTTTGCTGCAACACGACTCATGTCATGTCGGAATAAACTTTTTTTACGAAGTTTGTTTTTATCTTTTTAGCAATCACTCGACGCTATTTCCCTTGTCTAACGAATTGCTGATGTATCAGATTATTGACACGCAAATAGTTATTTTTATTCTTTTCATTCCAATTACAGCAGAAATAATTTTCATATGAAAATATGTATTTTTTTTCGTTAAATTATACTTCTCTCATTATCTGGTATTCTTGTATAGACAACCTAACATCAACAGTAAAAAAAAAATAAAGTTACTTTTTAATGATTAGTTTGTAAAAAATCAGGGAAAACAGAAGCACGAGATGATTTCCAAATTTTATCATTAAATTTCATTCACCCTCCAATATTGTAATTAGCCTTATCATCGAAAATACCAAAACACCAAATCCCAATATTCCTTCCTTGGAATTAATGCAAAATTTTATGAGACAATAATTCATAATTTTGGATTGCGTGATAACGGTTCTAATGACAAGACTCCCGATTTGATATCCCATGTGTAATATTCATCCTTCTCCTACTGATTCTATGCTTTCGCTTTGCATTGGATATACATAGGCCTACCCAGAGGTCCTACCCTTGTCACGACGTGATACAAATTTTTCCTGATAAAAAAAATTCTGCAAGGTGGACCGACCTATACTAAACCCCAAGATCGTTTGATTTTAAGCAATTAGAGAGAGAGAGAGAGAGAGAGAGAGAGAGAGAGAGAGCGAGAGAGAGAGAGAGAGAGAGAGAGAGAGAGAGAGAGAGACCAATAGTTAACATTTTCGACGATACCTCATCTAATTCTATCCTATCTACTTGCAGTATCTATTAGATATACTTATTTGCGAAATACAATAAATAAACAATTTTCCAATCTGTTTCATTGATCCCTTATTTCCTAAAGGAAATTAAATGCGTTTATAAAACACCAATTCCACGCTTACCAACATATCGTATATTACAGTTGCGTCCATAAACAGGGTGCCATGGTAATGGAAATATAATATAAAAGCTAGTAAGTACAAAATTACTGTACCTATAGCCTACTGTACTTACAGATATGTGGTGAGCCCCGGAAAGGAAATTATAACACACGTTCACAACAAAATACGAGTAGAAACTAACAATCAGACGAGCATTTGTGTTCATCGTAAACAAAAACAAAAAAACACAAAAAAAAGAAAAAAAAACACCTTAGGAAGAATGGCGTCTCTTACTTAAAAAAGTAAATATTACCTTTCATCAATAGCAAAATGGGTCATAAATCATAGTGCATAAACTGCAAGGTGATCAATGTCTGCGTCTTTCAGTTAAACGATGAATGAACAAAGTCAATATTGCGCATAAACAAAGGGGAGAAAAGTGCTGAGTCATTGTCAGGAGGGATAGTCGAATAACGAAGATAAACATTTGCCGGCAAGGATAATCGAGTTACCGTGGAGTGTGAATATTTGGTTTTGATTTTATGAAATATGCAAAATATTCATTATTATTATTATTATTATTATTATTATTAGCCAAGCTACAACCCTAGTTGGAAAAGCAAGGTGTTATAAGTCCAAGGGCTCCAACAGGGAAAAATAGCCCAGTGAGGAAAGGAAATAAGGAAATAAATAAATGATGAGAATAAACTAACAATATATCATTCTAAAAACAGTAACAGCGTCAAAACAGATATGTCCTACTGTATATAAACTATTAACAACGTCAAAAACAGATATGTCATATATAAACTATAAAAAGACTCATGTCAGCCTGGTTAACATAAAAACATTTGCTGCAACTTTGAACTTTTGAAGTTCTACTGATTCAACTACCCGATTAGGAAGATCATTCCACAATTTGGTAACAGCTGGAATGAAACTTCTAGAATACTGTGTAGTATTGAGCCTCATGATGGAGAAGGCCTGGCTATTAGAATAAACTGCCTGCCTAGTATTACGAACAGGATAGAATTGTCCAGGGAGATCTGAATGTAAAGGATGGTCTGAGTTATGAAAAATCTTATGCAACATGCATAATGAACTAATTGAACGACGGTGCCAAAGATTAATATCTGGATTAGGAATAAAAAATTCCTAATTCAAGGAGCTTAAGTCAATTTGTGTCTCGATTAAGCTTCCTGTTCTCATGGAGGAGTTTTCAAATTTATTAAGTACTGAAAAGCTACTTGGTAGTTCGTTATAATTACACTTACACAGTGTAAGTTCATTTATGGAAATGTAAAATATCTTTGTAAATAATATACGTATAACTTGGATAATTACCAGAACGTCAAGAATGAAGCGAGCAAAAAGATCTCTCTCTCTCTCTCTCTCTCTCTCTCTCTCTCTCTCCTCAAGATCAAATCTCGTTTACCTAACACTAATAAAAACCTCACACCCATAATATTTTTAGTCAAAATATGAAACATTATAAAACAGTCTATTGAATCTATTAGAAATTAGTTTTTTTTTTCGATGTTCTTGTTTCGAGATTATGAAAATATTGTCTTTGTGCTCAATTTCTTGACCACCCAAAAATTTATTTATTTCCTAAAAAATCAGTAAAATTACTGTAATGTCTATTCCCTTTTTATAAAGTATATAAAAAAAAAACCATAAATTCTTTCTTTAGCTTTCTCGATTACAAAGAAATGTGTAATCATCGAAATATAAGTTGACAGCTTTTATGGATACGAGATTTGCGTGAGGATATGTTCTTGACCGATCAGCAATTTCAACTAAAACTGAATTTATAAAAATTCACAGCATATATCATTTTACTGAGCAAAAATAAAACAAATAAAATTCATACGCTAAGTCCATGTCTTTTATGCAATTTGGGTTTGGTTTCACGGATTTAAAAAAAAATCAGATTTATTTGAGTTTTATTATCTTGTGTTTTCTAAAAGAACAAAGAGGGAATATTAGTCACCCTGTCACCCTGTTATGTCTCTTTGATGCTAAAAGAAAGACAATAATGTAATGATCAAATATCATTATCAGAAAATAAGTAAACAAAGAAGGAATTTTACCTACTTTTGTTAGTCGATTTCCTCACCAGATCAGACAGAGTTCAGCTTTATGACAAAAGTAAAGTAAATAGTTCAAATTAACGAAAGAGAGAAGTGCAATATAGAGATATTAGCGTGTAAGGTAAAGTTCAATGAGGGATCTTCCTCAGTTGGAGTTAACATTAAATGTGTAATACGTGATATGAAATGTTGAATGCTCTGAACGAACAAGATAAAATGACAGTAGAGGTCCTGTAGAGAGTAGGGTTCCCCTGCTCTATAAGATCGGGAAAAAAAAACACAGCCGTCAAAGTAAGAATCCTTTTCAGGTGGTTCTGTAGAGAGTAGGGTTCCCCTGCTGTATAAGACAAAAAAAAAAAAAAAAAAAAAAAAAAAAAAAAAAAAAAAAAAAAAAAAAAAAAACAGGTATCAAAGTAAGATTCGTAGATCAGCGTAAACGATTCCTTGTCCCGGCCAATTTTCAAGGACGTCTTACGGTGTATCGCCAAAAAGTTCTCTCAGTCCTTCGACACAAGACGTATAGGATTATACAAATTCTAAAAGTAATTTAGATATATTTAAAACTCAAATTGAACCTCCTGCCAAAAAATAATAAATAGCATACGCTGTTAGAAAAAAAGACGTAATTTTAATCGGAAATTCTCCGTAAAAATATACTGTTCTCAACCGTATTTCAGTAAAACACAGGCGACCGTAATTTTATCTTATTTTGTTATCATCTTTTACGGGTTGGTGACCGTAATATCACTCCTTTACGTCAATATATCCGTTTTTAAAACGGTAAAAAAATCCTGGAATAAATGTTCCCAGACATTTACCGTTTTATTATGCAAATGTTTAACAGTGTAGGCAAAAATTAGATACATATATATCAACATCATCGGAACATAGAGGATATTTAAATAATACACATTCAATACCACTTTTATTGTGCAAAAATATAGTCTTACATCTTGCTTTGTCTCCTTAAGAAAAAAGAAAAGAAAAGGGGATTGGTAATTCTATGTGATATTGGTTCTCAGCGATGGATTCATAGGGATCATTTCTTATGGATCAAAGTGATACAAAATGCTACAGTTCCCGACCTAACTACAGTGACCTTGAATAACGAATGAAGTGGGGGGGAGGGGAGTTCTCTCTCTCTCTCTTTTGCACATTAAAAGTGCCTGAGGGTTCGTCGTCCTACATCAGAACAGACGTCGCTTAGCTCTCAGCCAATGTTCATATTTTGCCAGCTTTTGCCTTCATATGTTGGAAGGATTGTACAAAATTTGCCTTCATATGTTGGAAGGATTGTACAAAATTTGCCTTCATATGTTGGAAGGATTGTACAAAATTTGCCTTCAAATGACGGAAGGATTGTACAAAATTTGCCTTCAAATGACGGAAGGATTGTACAAAATTTGCCTTCATATGTTGGAAGGATTGTACAAAATTTGCCTTCATATGTTGGAAGGATTGTACAAAATTTGCCTTCATATGTTGGAAGGATTGTACAAAATTTGCCTTCAAATGACGGAAGGATTGTACAAAATTTGCCTTCAAATGACGGAAGGATTGTACAAAATTTGCCTTCATATGTTGGAAGGATTGTACAAAATTTGCCTTCATATGTTGGAAGGATTGTACAAAATTTGCCTTCAAATGATGGAAGGATTGTACAAAATTTGCCTTCATATGTTGGAAGGATTGTACAAAATTTGCCTTCATATGTTGGAAGGATTGTACAAAATTTGCCTTCATATGTTGGAAGGATTGTACAAAATTTGCCTTCATATGTTGGAAGGATTGTACAAAATTAGCCTTCATATGTTGGAAGGATTGTACAAAATTAGCCTTCATATGTTGGAAGGATTGTACAAAATTAGCCTTCATATGTTGGAAGGATTGTACAAAATTTGCCTTCTTTGTTGGAAGGATTGTACAAAATTTGCCTTCATATGTTGGAAGGATTGTACAAAATTTGCCTTCATATGTTGGAAGGATTGTACAAAATTTGCCTTCATATGTTGGAAGGATTGTACAAAACTTGCCTTCATATGTTGGAAGGATTGTACAAAACTTGCCTTCATATGTTGGAAGGATTGTACAAAATTTGCCTTCATATGTTGGAAGGATTGTACAAAATTTGCCTTCATATGTTGGAAGGATTGTACAAAATTTGCCTTCATATGTTGGAAGGATTGTACAAAATTTGCCTTCATATGTTGGAAGGATTGTACAAAATTTGCCTTCATGTGTTGGAAGGATTGTACAAAATTTGCCTTCATGTGTTGGAAGTATTGTACAAAATTTGCCTTCAAGTGTTGGAAGGATTGTACAAAATTTGCCTTCAAATGATGGAAGGATTGTACAAAATTTGCCTTCATATGTTGGAAGGATTGTACAAATTTTGCCTTCATATGTTGGAAGGATTGTACAAAATTTGCCTTCATATGTTGGAAGGATTGTACAAATTTTGCCTTCATATGTTGGAAGGATTGTACAAAATTTGCCTTCATGTGTTGGAAGTATTGTACAAAATTTGCCTTCAAGTGTTGGAAGGATTGTACAAAATTTGCCTTCAAATGATGGAAGGATTGTACAAAATTTGCCTTCATATGTTGGAAGGATTGTACAAATTTTGCCTTCATATGTTGGAAGGATTGTACAAAATTTGCCTTCATATGTTGGAAGGATTGTACAAATTTTGCCTTCATATGTTGGAAGGATTGTACAAAATTTGCCTTCATATGTTGGAAGGATTATAAAAAATCATCACTTACGTTTAAGTGACGGTGGCGGATCGTAGAAAAACTTTTGGGGGTGATGGAAGTCTTGTCAGTTGAGTCAAAAGAATGGGAAATAATATATATTCAAGATTTAATCAAGATGGGAATTAAATAGAGATCGGTGAACAAGAAGAGAGATAAGCAGGATTCGGTTGTCAGGTGAGGTTAGCGGGTAGGCAGATGACCCAAGAGGTCAGAGGTACCCCCAGGTGAATCCAAAGGTCAGTTGTAGCCAGTCAAGTGAACAGGTTTCTGTTAGCTGACTAGAGACATACGTATGATTCTCAATACAAACAAAGTAGAAATATAAATATGAGTAAGAAAAGGTTCAACTCCTCAAAACTGCACAGGAAGAGATGATAAATGATATGAACAGTTAAATAGTTGGGGGTCAATATTCATTGTTTAATACAACGAGGGGTCAGTAAGGTATACCTATTAAAAGGTATTAGCTCATACAAAGGGAATTCTATTAAATTAAAAATAAACCTTTGTCTACATGATATGGTCCTGAAAATATGAAACAGGAAAACATTGCACATACGCAGTGGCAGCAATGTCATTTTTTACAAGTGTAAGTCCTACCGCTTTGCAATGTTTGCTAGTTTCACATAAGATGAAAACGAGTTGCTCGCCTATCAAGCAACAGCTCAAACATACTCCCTCTTATTTTTCTCAGGGGTTTATATATATATATTCAAACACTCTTGGTATCTCGAAGTTCTAAGTCAGCTGAGCAGGTAGCCTGACTAAATGCTATTTTTGATTACGAAATGGAATCGTACGCTGTTGTGATGGCAATATATTTTCTATTTTAGCATGCGGTACTAATCTCTTTTGGGTAAGCTGTGAAATGGTATTAAGTCTCTCTTCTTTTATGAAAAAAAAAAAAAAAAACTACAAACCTCCAGTTAAGCAGAATATTTAATCTTTGAGCTTCTCTCAATTACAAAATGAATTGATACTATAAAAGATTCTGTTCCTTTTCTGCACTTTTCTGTTACTATTTATAATCACAGAATGAACTTTTTATTTGTAAAAAGTTGTTCATGATGAAGAACTTTTGAATGAATCTTTACACACAAAAGGTTATGTTTAGAGACCCCATGAATTTATATTTGTATCAAAAATGACTACGAAGTCTTAATTACGGTACCATGAACAATCATCAAAATTATTCTTAATAGTTTTACTTTTATTACTATTATTTACGTTCTCACTATTTCCTTGAACACCTGGTGCTAAATCATCGTACACAAAAAAATTGCTTTACCTTTTGGAAGTTAACATTTGACTGTTTTCAATAAAAGCTGAATTTTTTAAGATCTTGATAATTATGTACCCATGTCATAATTTCAACAGACACGCGTCTTTCTTTGCATGCCTTTATATATTGATTAACATCATCATCATCATCTTATTCTTCTTCTTCGTCTTCTTCTTCTTCTTCTTCTTCTTCTATTTTTGAAGTAATAAAGCTAAGAAAGACCAAAAGGCATCTGAAAGACCATCTGTGGCTTCAAATAATTAAGGTTTGTCTTGGAGACCTTGTCTGTGTCAGGCATCTTCAGTGCTGGGACGCTCTTGACTGTGCGCGTGTGCCACACCAGGATCTGAAAGCAAGCAAGAGATATTGAGAATTTTTGTTTATGATATCTTTTTTTTTCTATAATGAGATAATATCAACTACCCTGTGCAGAAGCATAGCTTATGTTATTATGATAACGAAAAGATAACCAGTAATCTTCCCTATATCATTATTAATTGCTAAGCTACAACCCTAGTTGGAAAAGCAGGATGCTCCAAGCCCAAGGGCCCCAACAGGGAAAATAGCCCAGTGAGGAGAGGAAACAAGGAAAAATAAAATAATTTAAGAACAGTAACAGCATTAAAATAAACATTTCCTAAATAAACTATATAAACTTTAACAAAACAAGATGAGAAATTAGATAGAATAGTGTGCACGAGTGTACCCTCAAGCAAGAGAACTCTAACCCAAGACAGTGGAAGACCATGGTACAAAGGTTATGGCACTACCCAAGACTAGAGAACAATGGTTTGATTTTGGAGTGTCCTTCTCCTAGAAGAGCTGCTTACCATAGCTAAAGAGTCTCTTCTGCCCTTACCACGAGGAAAGTAGCCACTGAACAATTACAGTGCAGTAGTTAACCCCTTGGGTGAAGAAGAATAGTTTAGTAATGTCAGTGTTGTCAGGTGTATGAGGACAGAGGAGAATCTGTAAAGAATATGCCAGACTATTCGGTATATGTGTAGGCAAAGAGAGAGTGAACCGTAACCAGAGAGAAGGATCCAATGTAGCACTCTCTGGCCAGTCAAAGAACCCCATAACTCTCTAGCAGTGGTATCTCAACGGGTGGCTGGTGCCCTGGCCAACCTACTGACTATATATATATATATATATATATATATATATATATATATATATATATATATATATATATATATATATATACATATATAAAGTATACACACACACAATCACACACACACACACACACATATATATATATATATATACAATATATATATACATACATATATATATATATATATATATATATATATATATATATAACATATATATACATATATATATATGATAAATTTTGCACATTTAGACGTGTTTTTTCATATTCAAATAAGCCATATATTTTAATTCATTGGTGTCTGGATTCTCTTACCGACCTCGGGATCAGAGCCCCACACGAAACCACTCAAAGACAATAGCATCTGACCGGCTGGGATTCGAACTCTGGTCCAGGATACTTGTATGACAGTGACAATACCATTTACCTAAGTGGCTAAATGGTATTGTCACTGTCATACAAGCATCCTGGACCAGAGTTCGAATCCCAGCCAGTCTGATACTATAGTCTTTGAGTGGTTTCGCCTGGAGCTCTGATCCCGAGGTCGGTAAGAGAATCCAGACACCTATGTATTAAAATATGTGGCATATTTGATTAAATATATATATATATATATATATATATATATATACCCTAGTTGGAAACGCAGGATGCTATAAGCCCAAGAGCCCCAACATGGAAAAATAGCCCAGTGAGGAAAAGAAATAAATAAACTGTGAGAAGTAATGAACAATTAAAATAAAATATTTCAAGAACCATAACCTTAAAACAGATCTTTAAAATATAAATTATAAAAGCGACTTATGTCACCCCGTTCAACATAAAAACATTTGATGAAAGTTTGAAGTTTTGAAGTTCTACTGTATATAAAGTATCATCATCATCATCATCATCCCCTCCTACGCCTCTTGATATAAAGGGCCTCGGTTAGATTTCGCCAGTCGTGTCTATCTTGAGCTTTTATATCAATGCTTCTCCACTCATCATATATACATACATTTCTTTCCGGTCACGCTCAGCGGCATTGCTAAACGTATAACTACTTTTTTTAGCTTAAAAATGTTCTTATTCTCTGACGCCTTGTTACTCTACCTCGAACAATTCACTCATCAATTATCACACACTTTCCTCATACTTATTATCACAGCTTAAAGAAATCAAACTTTTATTATTTTTGAAATTATTAAAAGTATTATTATTATTGAAATTATCATAATTATTACAATGATTAAAATTGTTCTAATCGTGACCTATATATATTGCCAACGCACACGTACACACATACGCGCGCGCGCGCACACACACACACACACACACACACACACACACACATATATATATATATATATATATATATATACTTTATATATATATATATACTGTATATATATATATATATATATATATATATATATATATATATATATATATATATATATATATACTGTGTATATATATATATATATATATATATATATATATATATATATATATATATATATATAAAACCTAACTAGCCATAGTCCATCTCTCCTCTTTCAGAACTTCTTTCGTTTTCGTTCAATATAAAAATGAATGGAAAACAAACACAGAAGTTTGAAATAAAGCACACCTAAAGAGTTGTAGTTTCAGAATGACATATTGACCACAATTCTCAATGTCTACAATCGCATGTATATTATTCTTCCAAATGTCTGGAATATCTTTTAGTGCATGACTGGTGTGCAAAGTGACAATAACCGTAAATTGTGAACAAATTAGACCCATAAACATTAGGATGAAAAATATATGATATTAGAATGTCTTGCAACTATAAATGTAGCCTACGAGGTAATAACTTATGAAATTTTTAATTGATTTGTCCTACGGTATGAAATAAGATATTATGTTTTATCTTTGTATCTGACATTATCTATTGAAAGTAAATTAAGTCTAAGCTACTTAATGCGTTTTTCTCGCTCTTTAATTTCCTTTATATTATTTTTGTTTGTTTGTTGGTGGAGTAGTAAATGTATATTTACCACAAGTTCAAATTAGAACGGGCTAAAAAGAACAACTGCAAGATAAGATCAGATTATCATTTCTATTAGTTTCGCGTTTTATAAGACCTTGGCTGGTATTTAGAATGGGCTTTTACGTCCGTACAATGAAATGCCAGAAATGATTAAATCTGAATCATGGTCCTCAAGGCCGTAGAGTTTTAAACAAATAACCACATTCTATCAATATCGATGTAGTTATTTCTAACCGTTGGGAGGTTTTTCTTATTTAATTCCTCTTCCTTTTAAACACTGCTGTATTTAACTTCTCAACCTTTTTAACAAAGCTGTATTTAATTCCTTTTCCTTGTTAACACTACTGTATTTAATTCCTCTTCCTTTATAACACTAATGTATTTAATTCCTCTTCCTTTATAACACCAATGTATTTAATTCCTCTTCTGTTTTAACACTACTGTACTTAATTTCTCTTCCTTTTTAACACTACTATATTTAATTCCTCTTCCTTTTCATCACTACTGTGTTTAATTCCTCTTCCATTTTAATACTACTGTGTTTAATTCCTTTTTTATTTTTTAACACTACTATATTTAATTCCTCTTCCTTTTTAACACTACTGTATTTAATTTCTTTTCCTTTTAACACTACTGCTTTTAATTCCTCTTCCTTTTTAACACTACTGTATTTAATTCCTCTTCCTTTTTAACACTACTGTATTTTATTCCTCTTCCTTTTTAACACTATTGTATTTAATTCCTCTTCCTTTTTAACACTGCTGTATTTAATTACTCTTCCTTTTTAACACTACTGTATTTAATTCCCTTTTCATTTTGACACTTCTGTATTTAATTCCTCTTTCTTTTTAACGCTACTGTATTTAATTGTTCTTCCTTTTTAACACTACTATATTTAATTCCTCTTCCATTTTAACACTGCTCTATTCAATTCGTCTTCCTTGTTTAACACTGCTGTATTTAATTTGTCTGCCTTTTTAACATTACTGTATTTAACTGTTCTTCCTTTTTAACACTACTGTATTTATTTCCTCTTCCTATTTAACACTGCTCTATTCAATTCCTCTTCATTTTTAACACTGCTGTATTTAATTCCTCTTCCTTTTTAACACTTCTTTCTTCTTTGTCTGCATCTTTTCCCACTTATATGTGGGGTCGATGTTTCTGGTCATCTTTCTCCATCTACCTCTGTCCTACACCTCATCACCGGCTAATCCCTTAGATCGAAGGTCATCCTTGCCTTTATGCAGTCCAACCACCTTCTCTTTGGTTTCCCTCTCCTTCTCTTTCCCTGTACCTCCATTTCCATCACTCTCCTCCCAATATACTATTTATCTCTTCTCATGACATGACCATACCACCTCAGTCTACTTTCTTGGATCTTATCTGATAGTTTTCTAACTCCTGTGGTACCCCTAATTACCTCATTCCGTATCTTATCTCTTCTTGACACCCCACACATCCATCTCAACATTCTCATCTCTGCCACATCCATCTTCTTCTCTTCGGTCTTCTTTATTGCCCACGTCTCCGCTCCTTACACCATTACCGGTCTCACAACTGGCCTGTGTACTTTACCTTTCAACTTATCCCTATTTTCCTGTCACATAGTACTCCACGCACTTTTTTCTAATTCTTCCATCCTGCTTGTATTCTGTGGTTTATTTCTGCCCCCAGATAAGCATCCTCTGCAACTGTTAATCCTAAATACCTGAAATTTTCAACTCTTCAATCTCTCTCCTTTTAACACTGCTGTATCTAATTCATTTTCCTTTTATTGTATTAACTTCCTCTTTCCTTTTAACACTACTGCATTTAATTCCTCTTTCCTTTTGACACTGCTGTATTTAATTGCTCTTCCTTTTTAACACTACTGTATTTAATTCCCCTTCCTTTTTAACACTACTGTATTCAATTCCTCTTCCTTTTTAACGTTGCTGCATTTAATTCCTCTTCCTTTTTAAGACTAGTGTATTTAATTCCTCTTTCTTATCAACACTACTGTATTTAATTCCTCTTTCTTTTTAACACAACTGTATTTAATTCTTCCTCCTTTTTTACACTAGTGTATTTAATTCCACTTCCTTTTTAACACTGCGTTATTTAATTGCTCTTCCGTTTTAACAATACTGCATTTAATTCCTCTTCATTTTAACACTACTGTCTGGAGACCCTTATGTACTCTCAGCTGGAGGAAAATTCAGTCATCAGTTCAAATTCTTTTTCCGGAACTGGGCGAGTTTTGTCTGTAGTGAGAACGCTCGGAGAATTTAGGCAAACGTTTATATTCGCGGAATCTTGGAATCTCTTTTGCACAAAACATAACGATACACAGGTGGAATTCATATAAATGGAAGACTATTGAGTTATGGCATAGAATGAGCTTACATATCAGAATATGCAAGACTTTTAGATTAAAATTAGCTAGATAACTGGCACCATCTCCCTCATAACACATATACATGCACGTAAACAAACAAACATGTACTATTACACATATAGGCACACACCCACACATTTATACACACACACACACACATATATATATATATATATATATATATATACACACACACATATATATATATATATATATATATATATAAACACATACATATATATGTGTATACAGTAATATATATATATATATATAATATATATATATATATATATATATATATATATATATATATATAAACACATACATATATATGTGTATTCAGTAATATATATATATATATATATATATATATATATATATATATATATATATTATATACATATATATAAATATATAAATATATCTATATGTATATATATACTTATATATATGCTGTATATATACATATATATATATATACATATATATATATATATATATATATATATATATATATATATATATATACAGTATATATCTGCAGTCGTGAATAAATAAATTTGAATTTTTATCAAACTATAAAATATAAAAGATACTATTTACAAAATCAAATGCACTCGAAATTCCATAAAAAATATATAAATCCTGAACAAAATCTGAATTCTTTTGCGAAGACTTGTACGGCCACACTAAACGTAAAGTGCCAGTTTCCTTCAATAAAACAGACAAAAGAAGAAGATGATGTTTACCTTTGTGCAGTTGTCTGCCAGAGGCTCAATTTCTTCCGGTTTTATATTCAGCGCTTTCAGAAAACCGTCTTCCTCGAAACCGACACTGTATGGCATCGTCGGTGTATTCCTCTGTGAAGCAAATAGCTCACTTATTATAAATGGAAAACAAGGAGGCTGTAAACTAATTAATTAATCTTTTTTCCACCAATTAATTTACCGGTAAATTTAATTAATTTCAGAGTTATTACTTGAGGAGTTGCATCTAGTTTTCGAATAAGGTGTCAATGAACTAATTCATTAATATTTTTCCGTCAATTAAATTCACGGTAAATTTAATTCCCTTTTAGAATTTTAGTTGATGAGTTGCATACAGTTTTCTATTGCAATCTAATCTTTATTTACTTATTTTTTTTTTGCATAAAAATCTAAATTATTTTTCAGAACTGTTAGTTAATTACTTTTTTTTCAATACAAACGAATCCTTACTCTACTTGTTTCGCAGGAGAAATATAATTAATTTTCACTGCAATCTACTTGCTAATTAATTTAGTTTTCTAAAATGAGCCAATCCGTATTCCACCTATTTGTATCAAAAGAAATTTCCTTCATTATTCAATCTGTTAATTGATTAGTTGTACTAAATTTTCTAGTAAAAAGTAGTCTATATTCTACCTAAAGTTTTTGTTAAAAACAACAACAAAAACAACGCATTATACATAGACAGTACAATATATCATAATTCTGTTTTATTTCAATAAAATTTTGTCAGTGACATGAAGCAATTATCAATTTCATAATTTAAATGGTGTCAATGACTTTAGATGTCAGGATGCCAGAAAACTTTAAATTAATCAATCAATCATAATTTAAATATGTTATGTCACTTGAATGTCTGGATAATTGGATGTTAATTTTCTATGTAATTTTAATGTCCTGAATTTCATAACTCAAGGACATTGTAAATTCAATTGTAAATTCTTAGAGACAAAAATCGATTGAAAAATATCTGTTTTACGTTTTATGTCAGTACATCCTGGACATTTTAAATTCTTAATGACAAAAATCGATTGGAAAATATCTGTTTTAAGTTCTATGTAGGTATAATGGAAATTTTAAATTCTTAATGAAAAAAATCAATTGAAAAATATCGGTTTTAAGTTCTATGTCAGTACAGCATGGACATTTTAAATTCTTAATGACAAAGATCAATTAAAAACTGTTTAACATTTTATGTTAGTATATCATGGGAATTTTAAATTCTTCTTGACAAAAACAATTAAAAAATGTTTTGCCTTCTCCCGTAGGTACAACATTACATTATTTTTAACCCGAAAATAAAATCCGTCGTTGATATTTTACCTGTAAATAGAATTGGACGTTGACGGCGAATCCTGCCATGTCGACGGGGAACTTCCTGCCGGCGATCCATCCGTCGTAGAAACCGATCAGTTTCCCGTCAGAGACGATGGGCGAAGACACTCCCAACCTCGTCACAAGTCCGACAGGGAACATAGACACCCTCTTCGTCCAACGCATCTGAAATGACGTACACATTTTCCGACATTATCGTGAGCAGCACCCTGACAACGATCGC
>NC_090733.1:118652631-118655131 GCF_036898095.1 Palaemon carinicauda
TTTTCTTGATTCTTTTACCTTTGAACACAACAATCGAAGGAATAAGCCATTGTTCATAAAGCTAGTCTGGTCTTTCTAGAGAAGCGAAAAAGCCATGAAACCTCTCCTTTATCTTTTGTGATCAACCAACCCTAAATAAAACGGAAATAAAACCGTGAAAAAGAAAGAGAATTATCTTCCTGTAAAGATATTAAATGGAAAAAAGAATATGTACCTATACCAAAGATAAAAAAGAACAACGAAATTTCTACTTTTTTAAAGAAAACAAAAGTAATATCAATCGTATTTTGTGTTTAAAGGCAATGCTACCTAAAATAAAGTGGACATTTAAGTGTGTCATTATCTTCCTGTAAAGATATTAAATGGGAAAAGGAATATGTATCAAAACCAAGATAAAAAAAAAAAAAAAACAGAAATTTCTACTTTTTTCAGGAAAACAAAATTAATGTCAATCGTTTTTTGTGTTTAAACACAATGCTAAAAAAAAAGGAAAAATAAATTAATTTCATGAAATAACCGTTATTAAATTAATCATTTCAACAACAGCAACATTTCCACCACTTCAACGTATTTCCACATTTTCCTCTCTCAATTCTTCATACGTTTTCCATCTCAACATTTTCAATCTTCTTTTTTTTTCTCCTTCACTTTAAACATCCCAAATTCTCTTTTCCGTACTTCATTCACTTTCAACATCACAAATTCTCTTTTTGTCTTTCATTCACTGTCAACATCACAAATTACCATTTTGTCTTTCATTCACTTTCAACATCACAAATTCTCTTTGTCTTTCATTCACTGTCAACATCACAAATTACCATTTTGTCTTTCATTCACTTTCAACATCACAAATTCTCTTTGTCTTTCATTCACTGTCAACATCACAAATTATCATTTTGTCTTTCATTCACTTTCAACATCACAAATTATCATTTTGTCTTTCATTCACTGTCAACATCACATATTATCATTTAGTCTTTCATTCACTTTCAACATCACAAATTATCATTTTGGCTTTCATTCATTGTCAACATCACAAATTATCATTTTGTCTTTCATTCACTTTCAACGTCACAAATTATCATATTGTCTTTCATTCACTTTCAACATCACAAATTATCATTTTGTCTTTCATTCACTGTCAACATCTCAAATTATCATTTTGTCTTTCATTCACCTTCAACATCACAAATTCCTTTATTATTAACTTTCAACATCACAAATTATCATTTTGTTTTTCATTCACTTTCAACATCACATTATCATTTTGTTTTTCATTCACTCTCAACATCACAAATTCTTTTTTTATTCACTTTCAACATCACAAATTATCATTTTGTCTTGCATTCACTCTCAGCATCACAAACTACCATTTTGTCTTTCATTCACTTTCATCACATATTATCATTTTGTCTTTCATTCACTGTCAACATCACAAATTATCATTTTGTTTTTCATTCACTCTCAACATCACAAATTATTTTTTTATTCACTTTCAACATCACAAATTATTATTTTGTCTTTCATTCACTCTCAGCATCACAAAACTACCATTTTGTCTTTCATTCACTTTCATCACATATTATCATTTTGTCTTTCATTCACTGTCAACATCACAAATTATCATTTTGTCTTTCATTCACTTTCAACATCACAAATTCCTTTTTTTTATTCACTTTCATCACAAATTATCATTTTGTTTTTCATTCACTTTCAACATCACAAATTCCTTTTTTTATTCACTTTTAACATCACAAATTATCATTTTGTCTTTCATTTACTTTCAACATCACAAATTCTTTTTTTTTATTCACTTTCAACATCACAAATTCCTTTTTTATTCACCTTCAACATCACAAATTATCATTTTGTCTTTCATTCACCTTTAACATCACAAATTCCTTTTTTATTCACTTGTAACATCACAAATTATCATTTTGTCTTTCATTCACTTTCAACATCACAAATTCTTTTTTTTTTATTAACTTTCAACATCACAAATCATCATTTTGTCTTCCATTCACTTTCAACATCATAAATTCTTTTTTTATTCACTTTCAACATCACAAATTCCTTTTTTATTCACTTTCAACATCGCAAATTATTATTTTGTTTTTCATTCACTTTCAACATCACAAAGTCCTTTTTTATTCACTTTCATCACAAATTATCATTTTGTTTTTCATTCACTTTCAACATCACAAATTCTTTTTTTATTCACTTTCAACATCACAAATTATCATTTTGTCTTTCATTCACTTTCAACATCACTAATTCTTTTTTTATTCACTTTCAACATCACAAATTATCATTTGTCTTTCATTCACTTTCAACATCACAAATTCCTTTTTTATTCACTTGTAACATCACAAATTATCATTTTGTCTTTCATTCACTTTCAACATCACTAATTCTTTTTTTATTCACTTTCAACATCACAAATTATCATTTGTCTTTCATTCACTTTCAACATCACAAATTCCTTTTTTATTCACTTGTA
>NC_090733.1:118662631-118672722 GCF_036898095.1 Palaemon carinicauda
GCAATTTCACTGAGCAACTTTTGAAACACTGACGATAGCCTTTTCTTAGTAGATAATACATTTGTTGGTAGAATAAATGGAGTGACATGGTGTCTTTTCTTCAATATTATAGATTTGAAGATATACAGTATATATGTAAAGAAGACTTGAAATGTGTTATCTTAAAATAAAGGTGACCACGTGTGGCTAACATCAGGGTTCCAACAATTATACAATGAAATTAAGCTCCAATATATAGGCATGTGCAGTACAATAAATATCCAAGATAAAAATAGATGCAAAAATAAAAAACTGAATTCAACCAATTAAGAGTAACTTTCTTTAAGATTCATAAAAAGCATGTCAATCAGTTGTGTCTGGATTCTGCTTGTACTGTACATGTGTATGTGTGCACAATTGTTTGAGTATATGAACTAGAAAAATCAATGAAATACCGTGAAATACAAAATTTGCCTTATGTTTTTAGTACAAATTAAAAGCTATAGCGAAATTATCCTATTCTTTAATCATGTATTTTACCCTGGATTATTTTCTAACCAAAATTAATAAATAAACAAAACACACCACTGTCATTTACCCATAATTAAAACTTATTACTCATTGCCTTCTGTTTGTAATCATGTTCATATTGTTAATGATATAATTTGGTTATTGGTTTTTATGGTTTATTCTTTACTTATTTGTTTATTTTTCCCTACTGGGGTACTTTGTCAATTGGGGTCTTTGGGTTTGTAGCATTCTGCTTTTCCAACTAATGTTGTAATTTGGCTCGTAGTAATAATAACAATAATAACCATTTTTCTTTTGTTTCCTTCGGAATCCTTTGATCCCTCGAAGGCTAAAGGATGTGTTTCTCATCACCTGGCAATTAAGAGCCTGACAACACACTTTCCTAATTACTTCCAAAAAGTTACATCGAAAGGCACCTATTAAATACGATGACGTCCGTTTTAAGGTCAAGGTTACTCATTTACAAACGGAAGGTAACTTCAATCAGATAAATTGTAACAGGTCAATTAATTAATAGGAAAGGAGGATGGTTACATAGTCCCCATCTCTCTGTTACTTGACACTTTGACTAATATGATTTGGGGGGGGGGAGGGTTGGGGGAAAGTTAGCGGGGTAGAAACGTATGGGAGGGGACTTTGAGCTCTTTTTCAGAATGGGTCTATAACCTTCTTAAATAACTGATTGAACCATGATTATTAGTGTAGAGGCAAACGAAGATAGTTCAGTTGATATAGCTCGTCTTAAATATATACTCTTCAAAATAAAGTGAACCGTTGTTTTAAATTACCGTTTTACCTTTTCTGTCTTTTGCTCACTGTTCCCAGATGTTGATTTTACATAGATTTAGCATATTCATATACCTATTGCTCCCCTATTTCCCGAAAACATTCGTGTTATCTCATAATATATATTCGTCTATATATAAAGTTTTAAGGGTCACTCATAAATGACCGAGGCAAGGGAAAGTGACAATGCTATAGCAGGACAATCCCCTAGAAACTGCCCATATATACATATGATCAGCACCTAAACCCGCTCTCCACCCAAGATAGGACCAGGGAGAGCAAAGAAATGGGTGCTGAAAACTCAGCAGGTTATTATCGCTTCTAAGGAAAATGTCCTAGAATCTGCCCATATATACATATGATCAGCACCTAAACCAGCTCTCCACCCAAGATAGGACCAGGAGGGACAAGGAAATGGCTGCTGAAAACTCAGCAGGTTATTATTGCTTCTAAGGAAAATGTCCTAGAAACTGCCCATATATACATATGATCAGCAACTAAGCCCCTTCTCCACCCAAGCTAGGACCAGAGAGAGCAAGGAAATGGCTGCTGAAATCTCAGCAGGTTATTATCGCTACAAAGGAAAATGTCCTAGAAACTGCCCATATATACATATGATCAGAGCCCCTTCTCCACCCAAGCTAGGACCAGGAAAGGCAAGGAAATAGCAGCTGAAAACTCAGCAGGTCATTATTGCTACTACTTTTACCACTACTAAAGCAGTATAGAATTTAAAGAATTACATAACCAATCCTTCAATACATCCAGACGGTCGTGTTTTTCATTTAAGGGGTCCTTCAAGTTCAACTTACCAAGGAGGTACGTATGGGGAACGCTGCAGGAGTCCAGGAAAGCCAAGACCCTCCTGGTGGGAGCGATGGAATCCTCAGCAACGAGCCAGTGCAGATTGGGAACCAACATCAGCGTCTGGGCCAATCGGGTTAGTTCCGCGACCTGGGGATTGGAAGAACTTTGGGTGATTACCGATTCATTGGTGTGTTATTTATACGTTTACTCATGCTTTTTATCATTATTTTTATTATTCTATTATTTATTTGCTTGTTAATCTTGATATGAGGTTCGTTATTTATAATCTTCAGAGATTCGATAGCTTACTGTTTACTTATTTATCTGATTAATAGTTTATTGGTCCCAATTTGTGATTTATTATTCATTATTTTCAGAGATAAAAATGCCAAATATTTGTTTATTTATTCAATTAATGAATGGTTCTTCATATGCAATTTGGTATTCATTATTTGCAGAAACCTTTAATATTAACTCCGCAAAAAAAAAAAAAAAAAAAAAAAATTAAATATTTTCTTCGGAGTTAAAAAGTGTTTAGAAAATGTCCCAAAGCAAAAGAAAGAATCCTAATGATTTTTATTTTTTTTTTTATTTTTCGCATTCTATGTACCCGGATCATTGAAATGATAATATATCAATCTGATTCCTTTAAACCTTTATTTCCTTACAGTGTATTTCACGTCTAATTCTACAAATATCTAAACAACACTATTAACTGTTAAGAACTTTCTGACAAGGAGGATCAGACAATGTATTAAAAATAGGAAAACACGAAGAGATTGTAACTTCCACTCATTCTTAAATAGCCTTTCATTTTTAGCTTTTGGTTCATCCTAAACCATGGCAATAAAAAAAAACAAGTATGGACTGCTGGATAAAGAATGGTAATCCATTATATTCTTAATTCAGAATTAGGTATTACAATCAGATGAACATATGAATAAATACACATCCATACAGATAGCCTACATATAATATATACATACACACACACACACACACACATATATATATATATATATATATATATATATATATTGTGTATATATATATATATATATATATATATATATATATATATATTGCATATTCTATATATATATATATATATATATATATATATATATATATATATATATATATATATATATATATGCATGTATGTATGTAAGTATGTATATGTAAATATATATATATATATATATATATATATATATATATATATATACGTTTATCTATATATATATATATATATATATATACATATATATATATATATATATATATATATATATATATATATATATATGTGTATATATGTATGTATGTATGTATGTATGTGCTTTCAAGTACAATCACAGTAGGCTTACCTGTTCGGGCCGTCTGTAAGTAGGCGTGATGACGTAGATTTTGGGCATATCCGAATTTGGCGCTGGAAGGCTGTTGTCGATGTTGAAGACGAGATTATTGGAATTAACGACGTTGCTGCGCTCGGCGTCATCGTCATCCTCGTTGTTATTGTTGTTATTATTGTTGTTGTTGTTAAGACTATTGGATGACATCACAGAGGACATCGATTTCGAGTTCGACGTCAGGGAAAGGTTGCTCGAGGTGACGTTGTGGCTATCTATCTGGCGTGAATTTGGCACTTTGGCGGGGAAGGAAATGGCGTCGCTGCTATTTTTGGTCTTGGCTTTCAGGTGATTGTGATGATGGGCTTGGTGATGACGAGGATGGTTTTGTGATGACGATGAGTTTGAGCGATGGGTGAAGACGTTCATGGAGTCTCTCGAGTTGTCCTCGGATGAGGATGCCGGGCCAGGGAGGCCGTTCAGTCTTTCCGTCACAGCTGCACAGAAAGAGAAAAGTAAGAAAAAACATTAAACATTTTGTTTTAATTGTTGATTATTTCTCTTGTAGTTTATATATTTGCTTGCTCTCTTTCCTCACGGGGCTATTTTCCCTGTTGGGCTTCTAGCATCCTGCTTTTCCAACTAGGGTTGTAGCTTAGCTAGTAATAATTAAATATTAATCAATTCCCGTATCATGAATAGTAATTATGTGCTTAGCATACAACATACAAAATTCACGTGTACACATGTCTCTATTATACTTTACCATTCCTCTATATGTAACGCCATCTAACAGTGAGGAAAGGAAATAAGGAAATAGACTAAATAGTGTGCCCAAGTGTACCCTCAAGCAAGGGAACTTTACCAAAAGATAGTGGAAGACCAAGGTAAAGAGGTTATGGCACTACCCAAGACTAGAGAATTATTTTTATTATTTTTACAAGCGAAGCTATAATCATAGTTGGAAAAGCAAGATGCTGTAAGTCCAAGGGCTCCAAAAGGGAAAAATACCCTAGTGAGGAAAGGAAATAAGGAAATAAATAAGGTACAAAAGAAGTAATAAGTAATCAAAATAAAATGTTATAAGAACAGTAACAACATTAAATTAGATATCTTATATATAAACTATGAAAACTTCAAAACAACCAAGAAGAGGAGAAATAAGATAGAACAGTGCTTGAGTGTATCCTCAAGTAAGAGAACTCTCATCCAAGACAGTGGAAGGCATGGCACAGAATTGATCACCATACTCTGAAATTAAAGCACAGGTTACAACTATGTACTGAATGCGACTTGCTGCGTTTAAACACATTTAAAGAGAAGAGGAGGAGGAAAATGAGGAAGAAGAGGAATAGGTGGTCACTTCTCCAATTCAGTAAAACTCGATTGAAAGAGTTGCCATGTTGCTTTTAACTCGCCTTCTCCTTCTATTACCGTGCCTTTTTCCTTTTTGTATGGGGGTAAACATTTTGAAGGACTTTGCTTTTGGCTTTGGGGTAGACCGTAGTCCCAATCGGGTGCCCTGCCTGACATTGCTTAAACCCCAGTAGCGTATGTTCATGTGTTGTACCAGTCACCAGCGTTCTTCCTCCCAGCAACGAGTCATATAGGAAATCAGCGCTGGTGAGGAGGCAGTGGCAGAGTTGATGCTCAGACGAATTGAATTGGAATTGATTCGGTGGGGAAAAAAAGAATAAGGGAAAGAAAGAGAAGAACAAAGCAGATGCAAAAGGGTATCGTAACTAACGCGAAGAAAAGCTCTAGAAAACAATTTTTCTGGATATCATTAGAGACGTTTAATCAAGGAGTTTAAAGAGAATCCAAGTATGTTTGTAATTAAACTTGTTTGCACTTTTCTTCAAGAGTGCACTTGATTGTTATAGACCCATGCTCACCCATATACACATAAACGCACATATGTGTACATATATGTGTGCGTGTATTGCATGCTAAATGTTCATATAACTCAAATGCGTGGAGAACATTAGTAAGTATAATTCGGTTAGGGTATCCACCCCTTTCGTAATGCATTATTTGAATAAAAGAAAAAGACCATTTGTAAATATAACGCTCTACTGGGCACCACATTTTACTTGATTTTATCAATGATTGCAGATTTAAGCAAGTATTTCTATGCATATAATTATACATATAGATAATGTGATTCATTAATGAATTTATAAATTTTTCATAAATTTTCCATTTTTCTCTTACAGTGGTAGTAATCAACATGGTTTTGTACAAAAAAAGGTGATAATTTAAGTAATTTCCTTCCAGGATGAAGTTCAAATTAATAATGGTTATTCGTCTGGTTTCATAAAGAAAACGATAATTAAGAAAAGGAATTCCTTTTTGATGACATAAAAGAGAGCAGGAATGAAAAGAAGGGAACAGAAAAAATTTAAACGCATGTAAGAAAAGAAAAGGAGGTGGAAACTTATTTAAGGGATAGGTATCTCTCTCTCTCTCTCTCTCTCTCTCTCTCTCTCTCTCTCTCTCTCTCTCTCTCTCTCTCTCTCTCTCTCTCTCTCTCTCTCTCTCTCTCTCTCTCTCAATATAGAAACATTGAATATATATAAAATCTAAACATGCATATTATTTATGAAAACACTATGACCACTCACATATGTCACATGTGACATAATGACACTGATTATTTAGGAACTATAACAGCTGTAGGCAATGAAATACATACTGTATTAGCAATACATATTACATGCCCTATAAAAGATTATGGAATATGGCAGGATGGAAGCTTAAAAAGTTCCATACTTACTAATTATTATTGATTCAGAACTATGGTAATGATAGAAATGACAATGATGCTATTAGTTGATAACATATTTTGGAAGTGACGCTTACCGTTAAACAATTCTTAAAAATACATGGTAAAATATTATTATTGTTATTATTAGGTACTACTACTACTACTACTACTACTACTACTACTACTACTACTACTACTAATAATAATAATAATAATAATAATAATAATAATACCACTTCTGCGTCTGCTGCTGCTAATAATAATAATAATAAATAAATAATAAATAATAATAATAACAGTTATTATTATTATTATTATTATTATTATTATTATTTTTATCATTATCATCATTATTATTATTATTATTATTATTATTATTATTATTATTATTATTATTATTATTATTATTATTTAACTTGACATGATATATGGCTCAAAATCAAACCAGAAGCTTATAGAAAATTATTCGATATTGTAATTCGATGACTCATAAATGGACGCTATAAGAAAAATGCAATGAGTACGGGTTAGACATACAAATCTGTGTATATATATATATATATATATATATATATATATATATATATATATATATATATATATATATACACACACGCATGGGTATGTACATAAATATATATGTATGTATATGCATGTATATATTTACATATAAACTTAGGTCTCAATATATTTACACACAAACACACACACATTGAATATACATATATATATATATATATATATATATATATATATATATATATATATATATATATATATATATATATATATATATCCACCACTATTCTCTGCAACACGTAAAAAATTACCCCGCAATATATCAAGTGCTTTAGAGTATCATCCATCTAGTGAAAAGCGCTTTGGGAGACATCCCTTCAATATATAATATATTTTACACACCCAAGGTCTCTATACACCCGATGTCTCTCTGTATACCAGAGGTATTAATGGATTTGTACAAACAAAAGCGTCGGCTAACAATAGCCTGGGAACAAACACTGGGGGCTTTCAGACAAGCGCGGTATACAAATCTAAGGGATTTGCGCGCCACAAATGGAAGCCATATGCATTTCCTATTCGAATTCTGGATTAACCTGGCTGTTTTCTAAGTTGCTAATGAGGGATAACAAGGTCGATAGTCAGCAGGTTCAATGATGCTTTAAAGAGAGAGAGAGAGAGAGAGAGAGAGAGAGAGAGAGAGAGAGAGAGAGAGAGGGAGAGAGAGAGAGAGAGAGAGAGAGAATTCGCTCAAACGCTTGTAACATTTATTAAAACTAACTTTGGAATATAACCATTTAATTCTTAATGCAGTATCACATAAGTCTGTATTTATTAGGCTGCTCTTTATCAACACGTAAAATACAATGAAGGTATTCGCTTGCATTCTGCCTCTGTAAAGCAATGCTAGGCTTTAGAATTGATCGTAATTCCGGTTTCTCTGCATTCAGATTTTACGGGACTTTATCATTTTATTATTGAACTACGATCTCAGTCATCTTTTGGGTCACTGCCCTGTATTTATTTTACATGCAAAATTTACAGGTCATTAAATTATCTGCGTGTACCTGTATGTCTTCTTATTTATTCATACATTTATAACTGTTTTTTTTCATAAATAGCTATTTGTTAAAATATGCATTGAATACTTCATAGTTTATGAGTACATATGTACTTCTGTATTTCAAGCTTAATTTTATGCTTACTATCATGGTACTGCATTAAATTACCATTCCAGCTTCAAGCTTTCATTTCTATCATATTCCCAGTGGACTACTTTTGTTATTTCAAGCTGTTTCTTTAAGCTTCTTAAGCTACATCAAATAGTTACTGTAACTTGACCAGTCAACTTGAAGCTTCCATTACAAAACAGCTATTTTCAGCCCACATATTTATAATCTATTTCTCGTCCCTTAATTTAAAAGTTTAAAAGGCCACTCATGAATGGCAGAGGCAAGGGACAGTGTCCATTGTCCTATCAAGCAGGACAATGTCCTAGAGACTGTCCATATATACGTATGATCAGCGGCCAATCCACCTCTCCATCCAAGCTATGACCAAGGCGGGCCAAGCATTGGTTGCTGATGACTCAGCAGATAGACCTATAAGCTCCCCCAAACCCCCAATCTTTAGCTCACAAGGATGGCGAGGTTACAGCGACCAAAGGAACTAACAATTTTGAGCGGGACTCGAGCCCCAGTCTGGCGATCACGTCAGGGACGTTACCATATAGGCCACCACAACCTTAATCATTGTCCCTATGGACTTCTATTATTATTCCAAGGTGTTCAGTAAGCTTCTAAGACACATTAATTAGTTACTATAACTTGACTAGTCAGCTTGAAGCTTCCATTATCAAGCTCTATTTTTAGCACAAAGATTTATAATCTCTTTTCTGGTCCCTCTCTGTAAGGTCCTTGGACATTTAGTTCGTAATTATCTTATTTGTAGAGTGACTGCAATTTTCATGGCCTGAAATTAGTGTGTTTAAGCCTGACGATGTGAGATTAAGCTATTATTAGGATTTCCGTATACAATTATTCGGCTTAATTTCTACAGTATATGATTACGTCACTGTTCTATTTTTGGATGTCTGGCCACCCTGAACAACTATCTTATTTATGTTTGCTATTATAGTATGGAAAAAATTGTCATTATTATCCATTCTCTCTCTCTCTCTCTCTCCCTCTGAACTTATTTGAATTACAAACTCAACGACTAAGGGGACAGTTAATAGAGGCATTAAAAATTCTTAAAGGAATAACAAATGTAGATTACAACAATCTATTTACGCTTAATACAAATCAATCTAGAGGTAACGGATACAAACTGGAATTGAAGAGATATAACACCACCCAATGTGGAAATTTCTTTACATACAAAATAGCAAATACTTGGATTAGACTTCCAGCGGATGTAGTAAACAGTAACACGGTAAACGAGTTCAAGAATAAGACAAGATCATAATAACTCTCTAAATGCTTAAACCAAATCACTCTACCAAAGAGCAAATGAAGTCTCCGCGGATGGACTTAACAGTCTTTGAGACATTCAAAATCCTTTCAACTCCCAATAAATGAAGCATAGACATTTGTTTGTTCTTTACTACATAAGTAAAATCGAAAACCCTAATGTCTGATCAACAACAATTTAATTACAAAATTAAATCTCACTCAGATAATCAAAATAAATATTAAGTAATATCAAGTTCATCTAAAGAATAAATAAACTTCTTACTGAAATTAATCGACTTTGAAAATGAACTGGGCTGTATACTTCCTTGTTAATTCCTGTATATTGGGCTTCATTAATCAAGTTAATTCCTTCCTATACTTATAAAGTCTTCTTACCCTTATTATCATTTACTTTTTTTTTTTTAATTCAGCTTCAGAATTATTGACATAAGGAAAAGTATGTTAGTTTTCTGATTTTTCTTCATCATACTAAATTAGAATTTATCTTTTATCTCATAACATTATCAAGAAATTCATTGATATAGTAAAAGATCTTTTTGCCTTCGATGAAATAGTGAAAACCTAACGTGACTTCTCGTCTCTTGATAATCCCCTCATACATTCTTTGAAATACTGTAAATACAGTGCTATACTTTGAACGATACTAGAAAAATCATTGAAATACATCAATCATAAACAATGTATGAATCAAAACTATTACTAATCTTCTTGATTCGAAAGAAAAGTGAACAATGTAAAACAAAATGTAGAATTGTATGTCTTGGTCCCATTTGTTATTAATATTAAAAGATTCAAAAGTCGAAAATTATTTAAACCACAAAAAAATGAATCAAATTGTAAAGAAAAAAGTATTAAAACTTTTTTCTAAATTCGAAG
>NC_090733.1:118673222-118675722 GCF_036898095.1 Palaemon carinicauda
ATGCACTAACTTAAAGTCCTTGTAAACGAGCACAGACTTTGCCAGGTAAATCAAAAGATTTTCAGCAGATTTTGAAAGGTAGATTAAATACGATTTCGATCTGAAAGACTTTAAATGCTTTCGTTTTTTTTTTTTCTAATCTAAAGAATCTTACACAAAACAGGAACTTTGCCATTAGAATTCAGACAATAACCTGAAAACTATTATGTATCAAATATAAGATCTTTCTTGATAAACTTGTCTCTCTCACATTGTTATTCCAGGTTCAGTACGCGTCTAGGTCTAAAAGCAACCCCATCCCTAACCCGGAAACCCCCCCCCCCCCCACCAGGCCAGTAAATTGTCTAAGGGCATCTCTCGAAATGGTTTTCTCTTGTTTTTTCTCGACTTGAATGGGGAAGCTGGTATAGGCGGTATGAATGGGTGAATGTACGGAAATAATGCACCCATACCCATCCCTAGTCTTGCCACTAGAAATGAAGCTCTTAACAAAAGCTACTCTTGCAATAAATTATTAATTTTCTCAGAATTCCCTCTGCATTAACAACCCTCGTTCTTAAGCGGGGTTTACACGGCTCGAACTGTTCGTCGAACCGGGTTGTCGAACCTGCTTGTCAAACGGTTCGGAGAGGTGGAATCAGTCACATATGGATAAGATTTGTGGACAATGAAGGCCCGCCAGCAAAAGTAAGGCTAGATCTAACTTTCTTTGAACCGTTCGATGAACCTGTTCCACAGCTAAATACCCCGTTCACATACTCAAACCAATACAAACACTTGTCTGTCGAACCGCATTCGAACACCGCTTTACTCGCTAAATCCTTTAATGCCAGAATCACTACCTCCCGTGTTTACATTCGCCTTATGAAGAAGAAAAGGAAGAGTGAGGACAGAGCCGACTCCTTCCTTAATCTAATTCCCAGTTGATTTTTTCGCGTGGAGACGAAATTTGCTCATTTCTTGCAAACGCTCAGCCAAAAGAAATTTCGTTTTCATAGAATATATTTCATTGTTCTTTGTTACACATTCCATTTTTATAAATAATTCTAGTAAGAACTTCAAATTGAAAATATGAGCAAACTTTAATTTAGCCCCCTTCTCCATGAAAGCTAGGACCAAGGAGGGCCAGGCAGTGGCTGCTGATGACTCAGCAGATAGACCTATAGGGTCTCCCAAACGCCCCATCCTTATTTCATAAGGATAATGAGGTTGCAGACACTACAAGCAACTATCGAGCATAAGCATGGCTCGAATCCAACTCTGGAAGATCGCTAGACACACTGTTTAAAAAAAAAACAACATAATTTCAATCGGAAATCCTCTGTAAAAATGTACTGTTCTCAGCCGTATTTCAGTTAAATACAGGCGACCGTAATTTTACCATATTTTGTTATCTTTTAAGGTTGGTGACCGTAATATCACTCCTTTACGTCAATATAACCGTTTTTAAAACGGTAAAAATCCTGGAATAAATGTTGCCAGACACTTACCGTTTTTTTAATGCAAATTTTTAACAGTGAAGGTGTGTTTCCAATAGTCTACTACAACCCACAGTAATGATAGTAATTGTTCCTCACGATTTTTTCTGTCCTTCCGTCTTTCCTCGGATAGTTCATCCCTCAACATTTCCCCCTTTTATGTGCCCAAGGGTAAGAATAGTCGAGACACACTTTGACTATCTACCTATCTATTTTTTAAGGTACAAATATACTGCTAATCGTATAGTAAACTAAAAGGATATTTTTTTTCTCTTTTGTAGAGAGATACTCGAGTACCATATGTGGATGAGATCATAATGAGGGGTAGATGGAGATGGTTTGGGCATGCTCCTCGCACTCCCCGAGAGAGATTAGTTCAATAAACGTTCAGCTGGGTTTCACAAGGCACTAAAAGAGTTGCAAGACCCAGGCCTACATGGCTGAGTAATATGTAGCGCGAAGTAGGAGATGACGAATCGAGAAATATTGAATTAAAATCTCAAGATAGAGACGAGTGGCGAAATTTAACCGAGGCCCTTTGCGTCAATAGGCGTAGGAGGAGATGATGATGAAATTTAGAACAGAGAGAAGGCTGAAATTACCTCTCGTGCGTCATTGTATCACCAACTGAGTTTTTATTATTGCAAGTTGGCCGTGTAATTATTTCCCAAAGTTAAGTATCCTCAATTTTTTTTCCCAAGAGGGAAATTTCCCCCAGGTTGGGGAATGCCTTTTTAATTGATAATGAATAATTATAAGTAAAATTCAATCTTTACAACCTTAAGTGTTTTACGCAGCATTTCACAATTAATGAAGAGTAGAGAAAAACCCGCGATGGAATTAAAAAAAAAAAATATGAGCCAAAAGTACAACAAATACTACATCTGGAATAGATATTCCATAAATCTAAAAATTACTTTTCCAAAAGAGTAAATGAAAAGAAAACTCTCTCTCTCTCTCTCTCTCTCTCTCTCTCTCTCTCTCTCTCTCCTCTCTCTCTCTCTCTCTCTCTCTCTCTCTCT